>NW_021938789.1:24531369-24718175 GCF_001715985.3 Manacus vitellinus | reverse complement strand
TTTTTTTTCCCTTTTTTTTTCCTTTTTTTTTGAGCAGCACTGCGGAACTACCACGGCACATTTCTTGCCATTTATCTGTTACAGAGGTGCGGTGCTGTGTTTAGCTTTGCAGAGCTTAACCCTCTTGGATTCTGAGGCTTGTGTCTTTGGGGCCCAAAAAGGCAAACAACCAAAAAATGTAGGAAGAATAAAACACTTGTAGCAGGACTGATCTCACAGTGAGAAACAGTTTCCTTTGTAGGAAAAAGAGCAAGGTTTTCACGTTCTTTCATGTTTCTTATTCTTATACTCAGTGTTTTATTTGGGTTGTAGTCGCCTGAGACTATAACGTTTGGAACAATGGTTGTGAATTGCCCTGTTACTTTAGATGCCAACTCTGGTTGTGCAACACTGCAGGTGAAATATTGGTGAAACTGTTAGGACTGTTAGGATTTAAATTACTATTCAAAAATACTTAGTGAAAATCCTCAAAAACCACTGCACCTTTAGGACTTCTAATAATTTGGTTGGTGCTTTCCTATTTGGCTACCAAAATATTATTTCCTGTAACCAGTTTGTTAGATTCTTTTTTCCCTCACTATATATAATCAGTAGCCTTAAATATTTTTTAAAACCTAAAACCAGCTGTCTTTAATTGGCAAATGCAGCATCTTCAGAATTAAATTCTGTTGTTATGCTGTTGCTCTGCAGAAGTGCAGTCCTAACTCAGTGGTAAAATTTCTTGTAGAGTCAGTGGAAACCTGCCAGTTCTTGGCTGGCTGTAGTCTTTTCTGAATGAAGGATCACTTCTGCCCAGCAAGCAACTTTTGGGTCTGCAAAAATTGCAAGCTGATTAAATTTCTGACTTGGTTAATGTGAGAAATCCTAAACATATTGATTAATTCTTCAATTTCTACTGCAAAATAATATCATGGCAAAGATGCTGCTTTTTCCGTTGTTATATGAAAAAGCAGATCAACATTCTCTAAAGAGAACTAGAGCTAAATAGTACTGCTGTACTTACTGTATCTTGCTTCACTACGGGTTATGTTGAGAGTACTCCAAATGCTCTGTAAACTAGGTCATATCATATGTCGGTGTTAAATATAGCCAGTTGCTGAGCTCAGTTTTAGGTGAAGATCTGAAGGACATGCAATGCACAGGAGCAGATGAGTCTTTCTGTGGCCTTAACTATCTGATTCCATTGACACAGTCACTGTACTAGCCAGAATAATGCTAATGTCAGCTGTAAGTCGTGTAGCACTCATACTAGGGCTGCGGGCACAGATGCTTCATAAAACAGTTCAGGAACACGAGAAGTTTCAAGTTAGCACGTACCCTTCAGTGTATGCTGCCTGGCACATTGTGGTATAGTTGCTTGGCATTAAAACTTGATTGTAAAGGCAAAGATTTCATGCAGGATTTATTTCAGTGGTAATGGTTAAAGCCATTTCTGCTCTGACTTGCCTAGCTGTTGGCTCATTGTTAGGAAACAAACTATTTTTGTTTATTTTTTATTTTTTTTCCAGGGTTACAACTGGCATTTTAGCCACCACCTTTGCAGTGTGGTGCTGTTTCTGCAGAGTATTTCTGCCTTTTTTTGTACTTATTGTTTTGTGAAAGCCTTGTACTTGTCAGTCAAGATATTAACAGCAAAGTCTTCACTTAAATATTTCACTTAAATGTTATTTATTAAATACTCAGAGGGGATATTTTGAAACAAAATTTAAAAAATGCAAACAAAAAGCCAAAACAGAAAACCTCCACAAAACTACCAGCAACAGCACTCTGCCATTTGTCTTGAGTATCAAAGGTGTAATAGCTATTCTGCATTGCTTCCCTATGTACTTGCTTCTCTACTAGACTTGACTCAGCTAGGATGAGAAGCAAGAGAAGAGTATGGGGCAAGTTAAAAGAGTTGACAGCTCTGTAAAAGAGGAGAAACATGTAATGGACAGTAGAAAGTTTGCCGAGACCTGTTAGTTCGGAATAGGTCAGCCCAGCTTCTACTTTGAATGCTTGAAGTTTGTTTAAAGGAAGATGGGCAGCAGGGGTGCTGATGGCTGAAATTTCCTTAAATAATGAGAAATTATGATCAAGAATGTATGATGAGAGACTTCAGGAATAGTGCTAGATATTTGAAAACTATCTTGAAAATTGAGGACATTCTTGAGGAGCACAAACATTATTTGCTCAGCTTTAAAGTTTTACTTATTTACTGTATGTGAGTGGCTGGGCAGACCTAGCAGGAATTCTTGAAGTATTTTTCTTCTTCGTGATACATTACCATCTTTCTTCCTACACTGGTAATATTTCAGTCTTAGAGGGAAAGTTCCTGCGAATAATCCTGGCCCCCTGTTTCGTAACTTGAAGATAACAAAATGTATGAATGTACCCTTTAAATGGTAGCAGTGGACAAAATCAGTTTAGCACAATTCCAGGAAACAGAGCAGGTGAACCATACTTGTAAGCCCTATCCAGTCAAGTAACTTGAACACTGATAAGGATTGTTGGACATGACAGACTCGGTCTTGTTTGTGCGTACCTGTTCAATCAAGTCTTTCAAAAAGAAGGACTTGAACCTTGACCTTCTATGAAAGTGCCATAATAGATGTACTGTTTGTTTTTTTCAGGTTCCAACTCCTTACTTTCCTTTTGACCTGAAAGTTTATCTTTCCTTGTACAAGAACGTGTGCTTTTGCTAAAAAAATTAGTTGTGATAAAGCAGCAAATAAATATCCCCAAAGCACCTTCCTAAAAAGTTGATGACTAATTTACTAGGAAGTAAGAACTTAATGGGATTCTTCCAAGTTTCTACAGACGAACAGACTGAGTGTTGATCTAATGCAAAACCATGGCTTTGTTTGTGATGGCAATGGATAAATAAATTATAACTAAGTATATAACTGACCATGTGTGCCATTGTGTACTGCACTATGCTGTGAAAACCCCGTGACTAGTCTGTGCTGCTTTTAGCAATGAATGCTGTCTTAAGGAAGATACAAATGAGAGCCTGATTAAGTCATAAGAGCGTGCTGGAATAACCAAGTCAGGGACTTGTTGCAGTTCTCCTCTGCACATTCAAATAGGTAGCTTTGGTTTTGTTTGCTCATGCACTTAATCTCGAACAATAAAGTGTACTTGCTTACTTGCGCTGTGTTAACAGCTAGCATTTGTCACTGGCTTGTGTGTGCTTATCTCTGTTACTGGAGCAAGTTTCATCTTGGCGGTTGCTGTAAAACAGAGCGGCGAAAGGCACGTGCATTTGCAGAACTTCCTGGTCTAGGGGGTTGCATGCTCCTCTAAATCCCAAAAATAGTGGATGCTGGTTTTAGACAATGTTCTTAAGTATCTTGGTTATCTAAGTAGAAGATGGGCTTTATTTACTTCTTAAAAATCGCTGGGCCAGTCTTCCACTTCTCAGTACCGAGTTCTCCTGAAACGTACCTTACAATGAAATTCCAAAGTTGGCAGTTATTAAAGGAAGAAGAACTGTCTTATCAAGACACTGTATAAATCCATTGGAATGCCTTGTGTGTGTTATGTGCTTATAAATAGTCTGAAATTGAGGATGGAGAGAACAGCCTAACGTCGTTAGAGATAGGCCCACAAGGACAGCCAGAGTTCATAAGCAATTCAGTAGATAAGGACTGTTCATCTTAGGAAAGCAACGACTACGAGTGAGGAAAAGAAGGGTCCAAAAGCCATTGAAGCTTTCAGTTGAACCGACACTCTGAGGACTGAGTCATTGGAGGCTGTGAGTTTGGGGAAAGTGCTGGCATTGCCATCTCAGACAGCTATTTATTCATTAGTAGGACAAGCTGCCAGGGTAAATGTGCCTGTAAGCATCAGCAGTCAAGTTTTGTGGTAGTCTGATGGTAGTGTCATGATTTGAACATCTTATGGGAAGTCAATACCTGTCACACAACTTTACAAAGTCTAGTTTCTAAAGCTGTATGCTCAATTGCCGTTCTACTTCTCTACCTCGGAGCCAAGACTTAACTGCTTAAAATTGATGCTCCTTGGTTACTTTCTTACTGTAACTTGTATGTTACACTGGTGCTTAAGTCTTGAAGCAATTTGGCAAACGGCCAAGTGGAGAAGGTAAAAACTGATGGTTTGTGCTGTGAAAGGGATACTACTCCCTCAGTCAAACGTGCCTGCGTGATTGATTGCAAACATAACTTGTGCGTTATTTCTGTTTACCATAGCTTTGGCTTCTAAAGTGGCTTTCAGTAAAGCATAGAGATATTGCTTAGCTACTCTGTGGGGTGGTTTGTTTTTTGTTGTTTCTTTCTTTTTTTTTTTCATAAACAGAGCACCTTCTCAGTGCCAGCACGGTTGATACTGTGTGTTCTTAAGCAAGCAATACTGTTAACATATGAGCACTTCATGTAATTCACTTCCAGGAGTATGTTGTACTTCTAATGTTATAAACGTTTGGATGAAGTTGTTCTAGGAGTTTATCTCACCCTCTCTTTAATAGTTTGAATTAGCTTGGTAATAGGCTAGTTCGCATCAGGATGTGACATTACTGAATCTATACAGAGAGCTCCAAAATTTACAATTCTATGTAAATACAGCATTACCTGAAATTGCATATTTTCCTAGTGCTTTCTTATGAAGCCTGTATGAGTGACCCTGAACTGCATGTTGGGAGGGATGCCTGTTCTGGCATGCAGACTCTCTCCTGGATGATGCCATCTCTTCAGGTGTATATGCTGAAAAAGGCAGACTTCTGCAACTGTGTTGTGTTCTAGAACGTGGTCAAGTAGACTGGTTGTAGTGTAATGCATTGACATATCAAATGCCTTATGGATTTTGATTTCAGTGACTGTGGTAATCATGACCACATAACATGGTTTTCTGCTGGAATACTGATGCTGCATTTTTTTCTGGTATCAAAGCATATTCAGTTAATTGGAGCACTTCTAGACTGCCTTCCTGCATGTCTGGGCAGACTCTCTGCTTTCAGATTTATTCCCCACCCTATGTCCCCCTTCCTACAGGCTGCACAAACGTAGCTGATGGGTGTGAGTAAATGTTGCGTGATGGTTTGCTTAAAACAATCAAGTTCCAGATGGAGTACCAGGAAAAGTGTAAATTATTACTGTCTGCATTGTGACACTAACACAAACTGACTGGAATTCTTGTAGTAATTTGTCAACTTGTTGATTGAATTATCTGTTGTAATTGCTCTGGTTTTGATTCCTGTTTACCTACCACTGAACGAGTCACTGTCTCTCTGCTCTTTTACAGCACACCCCTAGACATCCCTCGTTGGTTAGCAGAAGTGGCAAGATCTTGCTCTGAGCCCAGTTCTGTATGTTGTAGTGTACTTGTCCTGGATCTGTGGCTGCTGGCAGTGAATTCCTCCTCTTTTTAGAAGATTCTACTTGCCAAGCTCCATTCCCTTTTTTTCCCCAAGTTACCCCACACTCTTGTATCTACTGGGGAAGGGGAAAGCTTAAGAGCTCTGATAGCGAAGACTTTTCTGAAGTGTCCTAGAAGTACACAACTGAAATTTGGCAGGCTGAGCTTTAGTGAAGGCACGAAACAGCTGAACTGTTTTGCACTGCACCTGTAGAGTGTTGTGGAGGCCAGGCATTCATAATATGTGATGTAAGACAAAGTCAAAGCAAGTTTTAGTAGTAGTATTCCTCAAGTCACTAGTTGCCAGGAGCAGTGTGTTCTCAGCAAGGGCAACTGTTGTGTCTACGCATCTGCTACTGACCCCCTCCCATGGCAAAACTTGAAATTAAAGAATTTCTCATCAGCAGTAAGTGTTTTCATAAGCTTAATGAACATATTGGTATATGCAGAGTTACAGAATGTCTGTTGTTGAGGAATAATGTTTATCTAGGCTACAGATTTTTATACACTATAGTTATCTTTAGGAACACCTCACTTTCTATGCAGGATGCCTTCAGGACTCTGTGGATATGAAGCTGTATTTGAAGTTTGGTTTATTTGCTTATTAAAGTATTGATTACTAGAGTGAAAATTTGCTTTAGAAATAGTTGAATCAGTAGTTTATTGCTGTACCTTCTCTGGTTATGTGAAAGTCCACAGCAGTGAGTGAGCAGACTTCTATACATACACGTACACCTTAGCATGTGCAATTTGAACACACTTCCTCATTTCTCTCTTTAGTCTCAAAACTGCTTTTATTTTTCTTGGAGCTCCTTCAGCATCAGTTGGATCAAGGTTTACTTAGCTGCTCATGTTTTGACATTGTTAGCTATGCATATTGTAAGGTAATGTGCCATTCTTTAAATTCTTGGGATTTCGGTCTTACTAAGTCTTGATATATTGAAGTTGCCTGTTTTCATAGAGAGAAAGCTCTTGAAAGAGGTAGGACTGCTGTTTAAATCTGAGCAAATGCTGAATCAAAATGGAATCTTTTTGTTGCATGACAAGGCGAGCAAGCTGTGTTAAGGGCTAGTCTCCAGGCAAGTACAAACAAGTTTTAATGTGTCAAAACAACAGTGAAAGTAAAGTTCACAGATATTTTTCAGCAGTTGATTCTGTGATTGACTCAATGGAAAATTATTCAGAACAGGTTCTTGCCCTGCCTTCAGGGAAGACTTTTGGAAGAACTCTTCAATCTGCCTTAGGTTTCCTAGTTGAAGGTGAAAACGAGGCTACTACAGTGGTTTATGCCTTTATAGGGATTGAATAATAGTGGGTAAGCAAAAGATCTAGATCAGCCTTGAGTTAGCAGGAGATTTTTAGCTATATAAGCCATTTCATCTGTGGGGGGGGGAGCAGCAGCAGAGGAGGGTGTGCTGTGTGATCTCGGTAGCTTGTTGTTTTCATTGTTCTGTGGTCTTTTTACCCTCAATTGGAATCAGATATTCAAAGTACCATGTAAAGACAAGGTTGTGGGCCAGAAGCCACTCTGTGTTTGGTTCATAGTGAGCAGGCACATTCCTGCAGTTCTAGAACAGTCTTACTTTGGGTGCTGCGTACTGCTTTTGTACTCAAAACTTCATGGGCCATGCAGCCAGTATGAAAAGCTTTATACTTTTCATTGGTTTGAAAAGGGATTTATTTTGAATGTAGTTACTCAAGCTGTGTTTTCAGCTGAAGAAAATAAAGTTTAAGGAAAAAAGTGAATTTTGAATAATGCAAGAACAGATTTTGAATAATGCATTATTGCTTTTAGTAACTTACCTTTCACTACTTAGCATGCTAGCTTCATTTTATGCTTTCTAAAGTACTTACCGATAAGAGTTTGTTTTCTTTCCCCTGCTATGGTTTCCTAAAAATGGCTTATATGGTTTGCAAGGCTTTAAACTTATTTGTTAAAGAACAAATCAAGAGTTGCTTCTCTTCTTGTGCCAAACTTGTTTTCCAAAGCAGTCATTGATTCCATTATACAAAAATATGATCACGGAATTATTCTACTATGTGCCTAATCAGCATTGCTCTAGCAGAAATCTATTTATTATTATTATCTTTTCTGATCTTGTAACCTCCTTGACCTGTCTTGGTGTATTGCATCCACTATTGTCACCATAGTTCAAACAGTCAAATAACTTCAGACTTTAACTCTTATGTGAATTATGAATTATTCTACCCACCCTATATATTGAATCATGATGTTCATGTCCTGCTGCTTTCTTCACACCAAATTTCAAATATGTCATTACATCAGTATCCTTGGTTGAGGATGCCACACTCTGATGGCTGCATTTTTAGCTAAGCACCGTTGACCTATTTGCTCATTGTTTTTGATGGCAAATATCCTTCTTCCTGCTCTTTGATTGGAGAGTGGAGTCTCACTCCAGATGTGTGATAGTGTTCAAGACTTGTCCAGTTGTCCTTCTTTAGTTGGCCAGCTGACCTTTGCCAATGAATACATCCTCAGCCAGATTCCCTTGCTGGATCCAGTGAACTTCGTTCTGCCTATTTAGACTTTATTGCTTTGTAAGTGAGCCCTCTTTCTGGCAGATCCTGCACCCCACTGCAACCATATCTTTTAAGTCTGAAGTTCTCCATATCTCTAGTCTCATTTTTGGTACTTGGAGCCTTTCATATGGAATTGTGCTATGGAGGTCATCCAACTGCTTTGGACAGTTTGATCTCTCATTTATGTCCTTGTGGTTTTGGTATTTCTGTGCAGTCTTAATGCTTGCTAGGAACATGTTGCAAGGCCTCTTCTTTACTGGGTTTTTTGTTTGTGCATCTCCATCCCATGTGTGGTCCACTGTCCTGCATTGTCTGTCCATGTCCATCCTGCCACCCCCACCTTCCTGTAGGGTTTTGGATGAGGTAATGTGGCTCTGCTCTGCTGGAGAGGACACTGGAATTGTTTCTTCACTTGGCTAATCATCTTTATAGAAGATGGAGGCTGCTACTAGGTATGAAATTGCTCTCCAAGTGAGTCTCCAGGGGTGTCATGTGCATCTACTGGTTGGTTGCTGCAGCAGCATGTGGGAAGTGTACTGGTGTACCCCAGATTATGAACCTCCCTATCCTCTCTTTTCTTATCTGAGGTGTCTTAACTCTTAGAAGACCTTGAGCTGCCTCTGCTATGCATTGCTTCCTCAAAAGGCAGGGAGAAAACCTTCAGTTCAGACAAGAACTGCTCTCTGGGGTTGTTACGGCTCTGCATTGAGGGATAAGCACTGAACTTTTTCTTCACTGCAATTCTTATTGTTGTTCCTATGTTGCTGCTCTTATTTCTGCTGTAGACCTGAGCTTATACAGCAGTATTTCATCATAATTACAGTATAGATCTCTATTTCCTGTCTTCACGCGAACTTGTGTATAAGAACATGCGTGCAACCAGACATGGTCAGACTGAAGATCCACCTGTGAACCATCTGCAGCAGTAACCAGGGCTGAATGCTGAGGGAAGAGTGTAAGATCAGGATGAGCGTGCAGTAATTCTTCCCTGGCTGCTTGCAGCTCAGGACTGAGAGCATCTCAGTTCAGTTTTGGACAGGTTTGTTGTTTTATTTGTTGGTTTGTTTGGTTGGTTTTTTAACATGGCTCTTGACTGCTTATGTTTGAGCCCATGTAAGCTCTTGGCTTCCAAGCAGTTTGCAGTAAAACGCTTCACAGCTTGACTACACACTATATGGGGAACCATGCCCTATTGTTGGCTATCTGCTATTGAAAGAGGGGAAAATGATGGTTCATTCTGTCATATAGTCCTTCAGATACCTTTTCCCAAAAGCCACATCTTTTGGGTTGGTTTTTTTCTTGTATGAAAGCCAAGCAAGCCAAATATCTGAGAATGTAACCCTAAAGTTGCACTTGACTGCAACTGACCAAAGACTTCAAAGTTGCTTGGCAGTCACAGAAGTGGAAACAGCTTGGGAAGGTAAGTGTGCATGGATGACATCTTTGTAAAATCATTATTTGCTTAAGAAAATCGGTCAAAATATCCGCACTTGATTCAATGACTAGGAGCTTAAAAATGTTTACTGTCTTAAAATCCTAATTGACTAATTGTTTTTAATTTCTTTTTCATTCCAGAACATTTGAATCCTCTTGGGAAATATGAAAACAAAGAACTGCTTTTCAAATATCGTTCAGAACAATTGACACGTTCCAGGGAAAAGCTGTTGTGTTTGGGGCTTTTTTTGCAAAGTTCAGAAGAATCTGCATTCTCTGAGATTTTAAATAAGTATAAAATGAAAACGGTTTGAAGTTTAGCCTTCAAAATGAATGTTGGGAAGTCAGATGACAAAGCAAAGAATGGCTTGAAGTCTTCCTTACTTATAAGGGATGAAAATGGAAATAACTACGCACGTGACAGAGCTGCACCTTCCTCAAAGAATTGTGCCACCAAGATACACAGCAATTCAACTGACCAGAATATAGTGGCTGAGCATGAAGATGATTTTGAAAATATGAGTGACTTCAGAAGTATTCTTTTAAAACAGCAGTGTATTGAAGTACTTGATCTGCAGAAGACACCTGGCAGATACAACTGCACAGGAGCTCTGTTGGGAGATGCAGATGCTGCTTGCAAGTCTTCTGTCACTGAACAGACTTGCATGTGTCCTTTGAACTGTGACTTGAAAGCAACAACAAACTTCTTGAAAGGTGACGTTGTTATGGCAAAAATGCAAAATCAGAGTATCAGACACACAGTGCCTTACAGTCAGACAGACTCTAAGTGTGGAGTAGCACTTCCTGCTTCAGAGCAGTCCCTGATAAATGACAGGGCATGCTGCCACCCGAGCACATTGGATGTTACTAATGTTACAGGTGAAACTCTGGGAACTGATCAAAATGATGATATGCATCTGAGAGGAACACTACTCTTTTCTGAAATATGTACAAGAGAGAAATTTGATAGAACCAGCTCAGAAAGAACACCTAATTTCATCTCTGCAGGTGTCGAACACTGTCTGAAAAACGCTATCAAGACTGATAAAGAATCACAGGAAACAGAAGCGCAGTCTGTAGAACTAGCTGCTGAATGTATAGGTCCTTATAGACGAGATGCATTGTCACCATGCATTAATATTAATGAAGATGACCAAGTGAAATCCTTGCGGGATACCTCTGACCATGATGAAATTGGGAATTCCAATGTTGAAATGTGCATAGATAGTCTTGTAAATAATGTGCACCTTCTCCCAGTAGATAAAATGGATGGAGAACAAGTATCAAAGAAAACCAGTGAACCCTTAACCAAAGAACAGAGTATCTCTGGAAATGCTGCTCTTCAGGATATGCACAACACCCCTTCTGTATCTTGCAGTGTACCAAAATTGAAGAGGACTGCTATACCTGACCTGAAATGTGAAGAAACTTTTGTGGTCTTCAGTCCTATGGCTGATGAAAGTGCTTTTGCTCTATGTTCTTCAACCCCTAAAGAACGATCAAAAAATAGAACTTTTTCTGTTTCAGCTTTGGAAGAACTTGGAGACAAGTCTCCTAAACTAAGACCAAATGAGACATTTGTAGGAGGACATAATAAAAGGTCTGTGCTTAGAGCTAGTTCAGATCAAACTGTAAGAAAACCAGTGGGCAGGTCTTCTATTGTGTCAACAATAACCAAAGCAAAGAAATCGGAGATTGTTAGTTTTCCCAAACCTGATTTCAAAAATGTGAAGCCAAAGGTTGTGTCTAGACCTGTGCTACAGTCGAGAGACAGCACAGCATTAAAACAGTCCCCCCAGTCCTCCCAGTTGTCAGCTGTCTCCTCACCTTCACGGGTTGCTTCCCCAAGGCAATTGTCCTCTATAAAAGTGTTGAAAAAGACAGTAGATCTAGCTAAAGTTTCAAAAGTGGAATTGCCTGTAAATAAGCCCCATAAGCTACATCTTAACAAACGCCTCTTCACTAACCAAGTTGTACATGCCACAACACCTCCCAGAAATGCTTCCCACAAGACTTCAAAGACACCTGCATTAAAGCAAAGTCCTGAAGACACTGACAAAGCAAGCGCTACCCATTCGGCGTGCTCCTTGGTTTCTGCTGTGTTTCCAACATGCGTAGAGAGCTCGGAAGAGATGCTAAATGATAAAATGGAAAGTTCAGACTCCTTAATGCAGCCTTGTGCTCAAGATATTGACCCAGCTGGAGGTGAAAAAGAGCAAAGCACCAATATGGGAATGCTTCTGGAAGCGACCTTGGTAAAAGATGTGGCAAATGAAACGTTTGACATGCACTCTGTTCCTTTGGTAAGTTTTTATCTTTCATACTTTATTGTATGTTCGGTACATTTGGAAAAAGGAAATTTGGCATTGCACGGTGCTGAATGGAAACTGTGGAATGGGCTTTGTTTCTACAAATGTAACTCTAATGTTGATTTCCCAGGTGAAGTCTCTCCCTAATAAAGGAAATTAAGAAATACTGTTTTACTTTCAACTGGTTGCACTTGGCCTCAATTGTAATTTAGTGTCCTTCCATCTTCATCTTATTCCGTGATGTAAAATTTTTTAGTGAAGTCTTTTACAGACAATGCAGTTGGTGCACGATGCCTAATAAAAGCAAACAAGTCCTAATTTAGTCAAACTTGTAAAATTTCACAGCTTAATTTGGTGAGGTTTTCTAAATATAGCTTTTAATGTACACATTTTTCAAGATAATTCTAGTGGTGCTGTAAGTTTAAATAGACATTAGAGATAAATTGCTGTTTTCAGTATTTTCTTTTCCTTCCAAATGTGCTTTAGAACTAAATTACACTTTTTAAAATTACTTATGTAAATGTTGTGCATATATTAACAGTAACATTAAGTCACACAAAACCCAAAGACCAATGAGTTGGTGAAACATCTTATTTCACTGTCTCCTTTGAATAATTTGAGAGTTTGTTTGTTTGAAGTAGAACCAGGACTCGTTAGAATAGTTAAGAGTAGCCAGGAAATATTTCTCATGCAGAGGGCATATACCTGGTTTTGGGCAGTCAGCCAGCTGGAAGGTGTAAACTTCCTGGCCGGGAGGTATGCATGTGCTGGTTGGCTGGGAAATACTTCTGGATGAGTCAGCTGCCTGTCAGGAGAAACGTGCTGCTTTCAAATACTCTTGAAAGAAGGATAAAATAAAAGGAACAGTGGGAAAGAAGGGGCAGAGCATTGGGGTTGGGTTGCCCAGGATCTCAGGATGTATGGTAGGGACACAGAGTTTCTCTCCTGTTGCTGATTTTTGGGTTCAACAGCTTTTGTTAAATCGGTGAAATGGAGGCAGCAGCTATTAATGGTAAAACTGGTGTAGTCTGAATTTTTGACAGGTTTTAGTGATTTGCCAGAAAAATTCCAGTAAAGCTCAGTATATGGAGGAAGCTCTTAGGTAAAACAGAAGCAGCTATCCATTTTTGAAACATTACACCAGAAATTAATACTATTTATTAGAGTAAATAATCTAACTTGAAAACCTAAATAAGCATGAAAGCAAGAATGGTCTGTTTTAGTTCTAAAGTCTTTAAGAGCTTGGATTCTGCTTCAGTCCTTATTTTTGGTGCTGAGTATTGAAGAGAATGCTTTTCATTTACCCCATTGTCAATATGGAAACCTTTGTGATATTAATTGTTCTGCTTGTGCCTGGAAAAACAATAGAGCACTTTCTATAAATGATATACAGTAGACAAATCAGCTGGACTAAACTTAGTAAGTGGTCTTCTGAAAACTATAGATTAACATCTGAAAATGAAGATGAGGATTGGAATCAAAAGTTGAAAGTGCAGCAGGATGACCAAATTGCTGCATATTGACTTGAGTCACAGAAAAGCATATAAAGAGCTGTACAGTCTTATGAGTTTGCCTTTATAGGTTTGACTGTACATCAAGAGTGGTCATGAATTAGTGAGTGTATAAGCTGTAGCAAGAATTCTGTATGAAATGTAGATGTTTCATACATATAAACCAGTTATTTTAAACCTGTCCCATGTCCACTCTTGAATTTATTTTTATCTATGGAACCTCAACCTGAAAAATTTTAACCTGTTTCTGTGTTGTGACATATGACCTAGATCAAAAGGCTGCTGTAATGGTTGTGACGTTTCAGGTAGTACAGGACAACTAACTTCTCAGGGTGTTAAATATGTATAGCTTGTTGGTAAAGATCTTGAGATTAGGTGTAGTCATGTAATGGAATTGCTTAATTAGAGTTTGGGGAGGAAGAGGAAGAAATTCTGATGTAAAATCACCTCTGTAACCTCTTTTTAGTGTGTTTGTCATTACGAGTGATTAGCTTCAAACTAATAGGTTTGTGTTGCTGAAGGCCATTTAGGAGATGATCCTTGAGGTGCTTAACTGCTGATGTGCACAATGTGATGGAGACTAACTAAGCATATCCCATGCCTGGGTGGTCAGTATTTCATTACAGATGCTGCAAAGGGAGATCTTCAGTTTCTCGCAGTGGTGGTGAGTGGGATGTATTGTTACTGGTTTTTTGGTTTTTCTTTTTATTCTTAAAACAGATGCCTTCTGTGAAAGATGGGACAACTCAAGGGAAAAACATACCAAAGAAAGACCCAATCGCACTACAAAGTGTATCCACTCCCAAGGCTAAAATGGTGCCATCTGTGTTGACCTTGAATAGAGGATGTAAAAATAAAACTACCAGCACTGTTAAAACACCTTCTCACAAGGAAGCTCTTTTGTCAGCAAGCTCCGGTAAGAGAATTTTTCACTGGAATATTACCTTCATTTAAGAAAGTGGTTAAGTGGTATCATATTTAATGTACTTTCTGACAGAACTTTTAGGATGGTACAGAGTTGCATTTTTGGTGCTAAACACAGTTCTGTTTAAATTGTAAATTGCAGGGTACAGGGTCAAAAAAAAAGGCAGGTTACGCCTCATAACTGTAAAATCTCATCTTGTAAGGAATGAGTTTAGGAGGGTGTGGTGCTACAAGAAGAATCTATACTTAAATATTTATAGTTTGGTTATATAATAGTACTTTGCTAAATTACAACTAAAATTATTTTAAAGAGAAGAGGAGAAAATACAGAACTCAGGTACAAAGCTCGTACAATAAGCAACTGTATTCTGTTCCAGTGGGAATGAGCCCTTATTTCAGGTCATAATATACTTTGTTCAACCTAATTTTAATACAACTCTATAGTTTCTAGAAAAGAGAGAGCGTAATTGAAGGAGAGACTACTGCTTCAGCTGCTAATTAATCTCAAACTGATTAATACCAAGGGCAGGGAGGAATCTCACATCTAGTCTGTAGGCTTCTGCTCAAATTTCATGACTGGGAACTATGTTCTGTAACTGTAGAGATTCAGAAGTCCTCTTGTAGGTTATGTGCTTGTTTGGTTGGCTTTTTTTAAGCAAGTGTGGCAGTGTAACTAGCTGCAAAGGTAGCCTGGCTATAAATGGCTACACTACAATGCACTGTAATGTGGAAAGTGTACACACCCATTTATACCCAGTAAAACCTGTTCTTTTTTTTTAACTCACTCAATCTAAGATTTTAAACCAGTCCAAAATACCCTTCTTAATTATATACAGGTGGTGAAGTGTGATAAAATCTGTATTTGTAGTCCTTTATGGGATGAGTCCCTCAAAAAAAGTGAATATAGTCCATTCTCTGATTTGAGCCTTGCTAATGTGAGGCACTTGCTCAGTGAACTAGGTACCAAACTGTTAGCTACCCATTTCTTGGAAAACTCATCACCTCTCTAAATACCAACATAGAGCTTTCCTGTCTGTAATTATAGCCTTAGAAGAACTGAGATGGATATAGATCTAGATGTATATTTTTCCTTTAGGTTATTAATCCAGATTAGATTCATGACATGGTCACTAGAAATAAATATAAGTATAGCTGGGTTATAGAACTAACTTCTTCACTTCATGAAAAAAAAAAATAACAAAATCAGATGCACTTTCAGAAGAAGCAGAAGTCACGTGCTGTTGAAAATGAAAACCTTTACTCCCCTGGGTTTTTCTAAGCTAAATATGTCCCTCCATAACTCATTTATTGTATGTTGAAATTACAGTAGTCCGTAGAATATTTTCCAGGTTTTTCCTATTGGAAAAAGGCTACTTAAATTACAAGCATAAAGCATCACCCTAACATTTCAAACTTGCGCTATAATCTGATGAGACTGGAACTTTAATGCTGCACATGAGAAGAAATGTTTGGTTTTTTTTCTCCATGCCCTTTCCACAGCCCCCTGTTCTAGCCCACTATTCCTAGCACATCTTGCCCTTTATTTTGCTTATGCACTGGTTTTGTGCTACAAAGTAGAATTTGATGTGTTAAACTATAACAGGTTAACTTCTCCATCCCTTGCAAGGGAATTTTTAAACATGGTTCATTGCTTCTTTATAAACATTGTACAGATGCAAATCAGACAGACATGGGGGAAGCTTCTGGCAGCTTCTCACAGAAGTCACCCCTGTAGCCCCCTGAGCCCAAGACCTGTCCACGCAAACCCAATACACTGCCCAACATGGATAACCTGGATTGGGGGTCACCAGATCTCTACCCAACCTGGGTCACTGTGGATAATCCAAGGTTGGTTCTCTGATGGGTGATGAAGTTGGAGCAGTGGACAAAGTCCTGAAGTTAGGGCACTTATAGGGCTTCCCTTTTCGATGAGTCTGTTGGTGTCTGATCAAGGTAAAGCTCTGGTTGAAGCTCTTCCCACACTGGGGACACTTGTAGGGCCTCTCCCCCGTGTGTGCCCATTGATGCCTGATGAGATGAGAACTGTTCCGAAACCTCTTCCCACACTCAGGACACTCATAGGGCCTCTCCTCTGTGTGTGTCCTCTGATGCCTGTTGGCAATTGAGCTGCTCCGAAACCTCTTCCCACACTTGGGACACTCGTAGGGCTTCTCCCCAGTGTGGATACGATGATGGATTACAAGGTCAGCACTGCGGACGAAGCTCTTCCCACAGTCGGGACACTTGTAGGGTCGTTCCCCAGTGTGCAGGCGCTGGTGGGTGATGAGGTTGGAGCTCTGGCTGAAGCTCTTCGCACATTCAAAGCACTTGTAAGGCCGTTCCCCTGTGTGCACCCGGTGGTGGGCGGCAAAGGTGAAGCCATCACTGAAGCTCTTCCCACATTCACGACACTTATAGGGCCCTTCCCCGGTGTGGATGCTCTGGTGGCGAATCAGGTGGAAACTCTGCCTGAAGCTCTTCCCGCATTCCAAGCACTTGTAGGGCTTCTCCACTTCATGAAGCCGCTGGTGGACCACCAGGTCAGAGCTCTGGCTGAAGCTCCGGCCGCCTTCCTGGCAAAAGGTGGGTCTTTCCTCCTCAGAGCCCTGTGTGCTAGGTTTGGAGCTGCTTCCTGTGGGGAATGTTTGTGGCTTTTCCTCCCCATTGGCTTCCTGCACAGTGGAGCCATTCAAAACAGCCTCTTCCCCAAGGTTCTGCCAGGCAGATTTGTCCTCCATGGTCTCTGCCCTCAGTTCGTTGCCTGGAGAGGAAGGAAACGAGAAAAAGGAAGAAGGAAAGAAATGGAACAAGGAGAGGGAAGGAAGAAAGAAGAGGAAGGGGATTTCCCTTGGTGCCCCCCAAATCCGTCCCCAGCAGGACGGACGGCATCAGCGGCAGGGTTGTCCTGCAGCTGGGGGTGATGCTTGGCTGGAAGATGAAGAACAGAGGGGGAAAGGTGGAATGACTTCCTCCTCACCTACCTGGGTGTCCTGTAGCATCTTCCTTTTCCTCCCAGCTTCCTCCTCCATCTGGTCAAGGTTTGGGAATGAGAAATCCTGTTTTGGGGGAGAAAACGATGTGTGAGTGCGTTGAATTGGGGGGTCCTCTTGCCCAAGTTCATATATAGAAGTCAACAGCTATCTTGTGTCCCTAAAGACCTCCAAAATGCCAGGATTCAGCCCCGAAAAGCCCTCCTAGGAGTTCCCCCTCTCTGGTCTCAACTTTGGAGTTCTGGGGGTTTCCTTTGTCTGGGCTGCTGGGGGTTCCGTGTGTATTGGGGGTGCCGGCGCTTCGGGGTCCCTGCCCTGTCTAGGCTGCTGGTGGTCTCTTGAATATCGGGGGTCTCTCCTCTGTGGGGTCCCACTTAGGGATTCTGGGGGCTTTAGGGCTCCCTTCTCCCTTGAGACTCTGCTTCGGTATGCTGGGCTCCCTGGGGGGCCCCGTCTCTGGAGTCCCTCCCCACTGCAGGCTGCTGGGAGTCCCGGAAATCCTGGGAGTCACCTCTCTCCGGGCTCCCCCTTCTCCGTGCTCCCCCCACCTCCAGGCTGTCGGGGGTCTCCCAGCTCTGGTAGCGCCCTTCTCCGCTCTCCCCACTCTGGGGGTCCCGGGGTTCCTGCCCAACCCGGCTCTCCTTGTGGGTCCCAAAACCCGATGTGTGAGTGCGTGTGAGTGTGTGTGTCCCACCTGCCGCCGGTAGTGGGCTGACAGTGGAGGCGGCGGTGCCTGACCCAGGAAGACCAACCCTCACCGCGGTGACGGAACCTGCATCCCTCCGCCCACCGCCGGGGCTATGCCGGCAGCCCCCCCGAAAAAAAACACCTCCCGGGGACTCTCCACTATCTTCCGAAGGGGCATTCGAGCCTCAGCTTTGGAGTACTGCAAGATCCAAAGATACCCTACCCCTAGAAAAATCCTGGGCCACACCCCCCCCCCCCCGCAAGATATTTGTGGCAAGCTCCCCTGCCCCGGTCACCTGTGGGATGCTGGAGGGCGATGCTCGCGGGGGCTTGCGCATACAGCGAGCGGTGGACTAGCGAACTTCCTCTTTTTCCTTCTCCTCCTCTTCCTGATCCTCCTCCTCTACCCCTCTTCCTCCTGCTGCTCCTCCTCCTGCTGCACCGCTCCTACTGCATCCCTCCTCCTCTTCCAGGCAACCCTGCTCCTGTGTATAGACTGGGGTACGAGAGGTTGGAGAGCAGCTGCGGGAAGTGACCTGGGGGTCCCAGTCGATGGCAAGTTGAATATGAGTCAACAGCGCCCTGGCAGCCAGGAGGGCCAACCGTGTCCTGGGGGGGGCATCAGGCAAAGCATCACCAGCCGGTCGAGGGAGGGGATTGTCCCGCTCTTCTCTGCACTGGGGTGGCCTCACCTCGCATCCTGGGCACCACAGTATAAAATAGACATTAAGCCATTAGACGGTGTTCAGAGAAGACCACGAGGATGAGGAAGGGTCTGGAGGGAAAGCCTTTTGAGGAGGGGCTGAGACCGTTAGGTTTGTTCAGCCTGGAGAAGAGAAAACTGAGAGGAGGCCTCCTTGAGGTCTTTAACATCCTCTGAAGGTGCAGCAGAGGGGCAGGTACTGATCTCTTCACTCTCATAACCACTGATAGGATTCGAGGAAATAGCTGGAGCTGACTTGGGGAGGTTTAGGTTGGATATCAGGAAAAGTTTCTTCCTCCAGAGGGTGGTTGAGCACTGGAACATACTCCCCAGGGTAGTGGTCACAGCACCAAGCCTGTCTGAGTTCAAGAAGTGTTTGGACAATGTTCTCGGGCACATGGTGGGATTCTGGGAGTGTCCTGCTACAAAAGCCCTGCAGTATTATATGACCACACCTTTCAAGTAAAACCACGTCTACTGCTGCTTACCTTGTCTGTTTATAATGGTTTTGAAGTAAAACTGTACATACACTTACTGTGACCAAGTGGCAGTTTATAAACCAAACCCAATTGTCTGTTTAAGCTAAAGCATTCCTGGCAGGAATAACTATTTTGTTTCCAGTTGAGTCATTTGAACATTCTGGTGCTAAACTTCAGCCCATCCAGATAAATCATTCAGTAACTGCACAGTTGTTTGCTGTTGGGATTTCATCAGGCTACAGACAGACTAGCTAAATCCAGAATGGAAAGGATTTATGAAGGTCACCTAGTCCAGCCCACCTGCCTGTAACTGGGTCAGCACTGAGTTCAGACTAGGTTGTTCAGGCATTTGTCACATTGAGTCTTAAAAATGTGCAAATCTTAACAGATTTGTTTCTTCCTGAGATACTAACGTATATAGAGCTAATTCTTATCCAGTTACTATCTGTATTTAGATCATTGGGCAGCAGTAGAAGGTGGTATAGTGAGTCCCTTAAATACTCTGAACAAGAGAAATGATAGTATAGCTCTGTCATCATGTGTGTACAGAGGGAGAGAAGCAGTGCATCCGTCCAAAATGTACTAGTGTATGTATTATTCTCAGAGTAATCAAGAGCTTTTGAGCAGCGGATTGTGTCACACATGGCTGTTTTGAGTGGGAAGCAGGGAACTCCCCTACAACCAAGAAAGAAAAGAAGAAGTGCCGTGTATAAAACACCATTTATAAGATCCTTGAAACTTGTCAGGAGTTGAAATTTCGGTAATTTTTTTTTTCTCCTTGTAAAACTTAAGTTTTGAGTGGTAACTAGCCAATAGAAAGCATGAATTCTAAGGAATTTTCCCAGTTTTTCTCTTGAACAGGAGACAGCAGAAGGAGAGCAGAACTCATAACTCAAACGTTTTATTTTTGTGTGGTTATTTGCAGAACATGTTAAGCTAGAAATAACCAGTTTATTTCAAAATGGCTGCTGAGGACTGTTCACTGATATTGGTGGTATCTTACCCAGGACTTGGAGTTTTTGATGAATTAGAAATTGGTTGTCTGAAAGGCAAGCCCATCTTGATTTCATGTGCTGAAGTGATTTGTGAAATGGCAAAACTTCATTTCTGTGGCAAATCTGGAAATCAGGTCATAGTTGCAAGCTATTAAAATGATTTCTGGAACTATTTGTCTCTGTTACTCCATAAGAGAGGATGACATAGTCATTCTAAAACAAAAATCTAATTCTCTACAGCTAACTTTTCCATGGTAGTGCAAGTGGATTTTTGTAGTACTGGATGGCAGGCAGTATGTCTTTTGTTTATGTTTGTTTTCTGTCAGTGAAAATGCTCATTAGATTTCAAGATGCAGAGTAAGACATTTTGAGTTACCTGGTTTTTACTGGATTGTGTGTGTAATTCTGGAACTCTGATTGAGGACTTTGAACCAGTCTCGAAATGAAAGCGACTATTGTTTTTGTTCCCAGAAAGCCACCTAGTTGCATGTAGCCACAACCACTGTGGAGGAGTAGTGGCCTGATAATAGTTGAGGTATTATCATTTGGGAAGTCGTGTCTTTGCCTCACTTGAAGGGAGGAGTGGAAGGGGGCTGGAGAAGCGAAGGAGCTTTGGTGGTCCCATGGAACATCACTCCAAGATCTTCTACTGTCAGCTTGCCCCAGCAAACGGATGTTACCATCCATGCAGTTGAACAGAAGCACTGTGTTTGAGCCACTGTTTGAGCAAATTGTTTGATTTGTGTTTGAGCAGCATAAAATAGAAATATAAATTATTTTCTGTACATCTAAAAGCGTATATGCTCACCTCTGCCTTTTTTCCTCCTATTGCTGACAACACCTACCTATATGTATGTAAAAGAAAGGAATTTTACCTGCAAGTAAGATTTTTGATATACTGTAACTCCATCCTTAAAAACTTCTGCCTTAAAATGATACCATTACTTTAAATTTTTTTTCACTCCAAGAAATTTCACGTTGCTTTTGATGTCTTAGCTACGACAGCTCTGTCAAACCTTATTTATAATTTAAACTCTTTGGGAATGTGAAAGCATCAATAATATTCCTTACTTGATGTTAAAGGCTTCCAGAAATCAATGGAAACCATGTAAATCATCTTTGTAACAAAAATGTCTTTTGCCATCTGGCAGATTTTTTTGCATTTTGGATACTCTTTTGTCTCTGATCTAAGTCACTCATATCCCTTTAGCAGAGTTATGGCCCTGTGCTTTACTTATCATTTTCATTAATTTAATCCAGTGGTACTACCTCTTTCTCTTGCTAGTATTTTCATAGCATTTAACCAGAGTAATGAAAGCTTGGGTAGAGAGAAGCTTGAGAGTATGAATTCTGTGTTTCCTTAAAGAAGATTCTGGACAAGTGAGACATTCTCCATATAAAAAGTTGATCATACTGAAGGACTTTTCCTGTGTTCCATAACTGTTTAAAGTGTGGGAAAAATTATTTCCCCTATGCTATAGAACATATTTTTACATTGCATTAGACCACAGTAGGTTTAGTGATACTCTGAAATGATTTTGTTGTTCATAATTGCTAAATTCTTGTAGTTGACTTTTGGCTTGATTTTACACTTAAATGTGTAATTGAGAGAAACTTCCAAAGTTAAAACCAGAACAAGCAGTGACAGATTAAGACTCAGTTGTTAATGACTGTTATTGCTGTTTATTGCACAAAGAAAAGCTTTTCACATGGAAAATTGAAACCAAATGGTTTCAATCAGTTTTCATACAGCTGGAAACATGTATAAAGTTGGTAATTCAGGACTTTCTGGTATAGCCTTTCACAACACTTGTGAAGCAGAACCATTACAATGTAGTTCCAGGAAGCATTCCCACAATCCTTGAGTCTTTGTTCTGATATTGAACAAGGAGCTAACCCAAATATAGTTACTGCAAATAATTTTTCAGCTTGTATCATTCCTGCTATCTAGATACCATGTGACTCTTTGAAGTTGGATTGACATGCTGCCAAGAGGAAACAAAATATTTTAAAAGGGAAACATAACTTCCAGGTTCTCTGGACTGAAACAGTCAGGACTTGCCTCAAAATCCTGGAACAGACTGTAAGGGTCTCCATATACTTTCTCATAAAGAAATCTGGAATGCACCAGGGTCTGCAAATAAGGTGTAAAATTTAGTTTCAGCCAGTCTTTTTATGCTTTTCTTTTGCAGGGCAACCAACTTCTTTTATGGATCCTAAAAGCAGGTTCTTCATACACTAACTTATCCAAGATCATTATTTGTCCTTCTTAGTCCAAATTACTTCATCCCTCTTTCTCTTTCTTTAATGCATTCATTTTTTTTTAATTCATTACACTAATTAAAGCCTGTGTTAAAAGTGAACTTAAAACTCACATATTCCCATTCAGAGGTGTGGGAAGGAGAAAACTGATACATAGGTCTCCGTGGAGCATAATGTCTGTAGTTAATAGTATGACACAACATCCCTCTTCTGTCGTGTTCACCCAAGCAACTCCACTGTATAGCTGTATCTCATAACCAGTTCTCTTTTAATTTGTAGTATAAACTGGGGGAAAACTTACACAGTGTATCTAAAAGGACTTTTGTCCAGTTGATGAGTTTGTGAGAATTCAGAAAACAGCATTAGTTGTGAGGGCCTAGAAGCATTTTTCTGATTGCTTGAGTCAGACTTGCTGGTAACGTTTCCAGTCCATTTTGCCTTCACTTCCTGGCTGTCCTCAACAGGAATGGTTTGCTGGAAGCTGCCTGGAGCAATATATATCCTTGTGCCAAATACTGACCTCTAAGCCCCTGCCCCAGATGTTGGTCATTCAGCTACAGAATGGTCAATTCACAATTTGAAGCCTGAAAGAAAACATAAAGTGATGTCATCTGAATTCAGCTTGTCAATTTGACTACATGCACTAGCAGAAAAACTCAATATAACTTTGGCACCTAGTTTCTTTTATTACTTTTCATTAACAAGGAGATAGATGCTGCTTGTGGTTTTGTAAGCCATACATAGGGTTCATCATAAAAATGCCCCTTTGGAATAAAATACTTCCTATTTAGCTTTGTAAGTCAAATTGACTGTGAGAAATGAGTAAAAGTGAAATAATGTATCTGACAATATGGAATCTGTTGCAATGAATGATTTCAAAGCAAATTGGATGATTTACCTCTGGATAATTTGGATGTGGTTCTCTGAGTTTTAGTGGGGCGGAGAAGAAGAGGGGCAGTTGGAAATGTTTGAGGATTAACTTAAATTATTTATATTCCAAAATTCATGGCATTTAATATATTCTACTGGCTTCCAGCTTCCAGAAGGTAGCATTTCATCCTGTCAACTTTGTTTATGGTGCCATCACTGATCATACTTAGGGAATTAAAGTTTTCACCCATGTTCCCAGACTTTTTACAGGCAATTCTGTGACTAGCCCCATTGAAGTTTTAATGTGTTGCACCTGTAGCAAGAAGCATGATTGTACTTACAGAGACTAACAGTCAACATATCGACGCTATCAGAAATGTGGATGTATCTATAAGAATATTCTCCTTTAGGAGGGAGGTGTGCAGTAATTTCCCTGCAGGGGAATTTCTTGGTACCTAGTCATTTACTTGCAAGGACATGCTGGTGTGTCTTAAGTAGCTCTTCACCTGTACTGTTTAGTTCTGAATTCTCTCAGGGTAGAGGTAAAGGAGGAGAGAAATAGGAATAATTATCTTCCAGAAGAAACTTGTATTTGTTTTGGTACAGTGAGGTTCCTCTTTCATCCAAGGAACTCCTGTGACAGAAAACTTCAAAGAGTTGTGGATAACATCATCATCATCATCATGGCTAGGCTTCACGAATGAAGATCTGGGAAGGACTCTACCCACGTTTGTTACAAGCGCACTGGTGGCTAAAAAGGCCAGTACAAGATAGACGGTTGCAAAAGCCACAGCAGAAAGACTCCTTAGGTGGTATATTCTGCAAGATACGATTCTTTCTGCATTGTCTTTTCTCCTCAAGGGTGATCCTGCGTGCTTTCTCAAAGGCATCAGCAGCGTTATAGATGGTGTGTCTCCAGGCCTCCTGATTGGAGGCCAGAGTAGACCAGTTATGGTGATCAATATGGTCAAGGCTGAGATGTTGTTTCAGGGAGTCCTTGTATCTTCTCTTCGGGGCTCCTCTCTTGCAGCAGCCAGTGGCAAGTTCACCATAAAGCAGGATCTTAGGGAGGCGGTGGTCCTTCATCCTTGAGACATGCCCTGCCCAACGCAGCTGTGTTCTCAGCAACGTGGCCTCAATACTTGTGACTGCTGCTTGTTCTAGAACAGATGTATTGGTCACATAATCTGACCAGTGGATGTTTAGGATTGTACGGAGGCAGCGTTGATGGAAGCGTTCTAGGAGATGCAGGTGGTGGCGGTAAATGACCCATGATTCAGATCCATATAACAGAGTAGACAGCACAATGGCTCTGTAAACACTGATCTTTGTACTTTTCTTCAAGTGTTTATTTTGCCACACTCTTCTGTGGAGTTTTCCAACAGCACTATGTGCCTTGATTAACCTGTTGCCTATCTCTCTGTCAATTTTACCATCTGAGGAGATGAGGCTCCTAGGTAATTAAACTGCTGGACTGATTTGAGCTCTAATTTGCCAATGATGATATGGGGATGATGGAAGACTTCCTGAGGTGCAGGTTGATAGAGAACTTCTGTCTTCTTTAAGCTGACTTCCAGCCCAAAGAGCTCCACAGCGTCTGCAAAGCAGGATGTTAAACGCTGCAGAGCTGCTTCTGTGTGGGCAACAAGGGCAGCGTCATCAGCATAAAGCAGCTCCCAGACAAGATGATTTAAGGTTTTAGTGTGGGCCTTCAGTCGCCTTAGGTTGAAAAGGCTTCCATCAGTACGGTATCGAATGTAGATACTGTCCTGATCATCGAGGTTTCCCGTGGCTCTTTGGAGCATCATGCTGAAAAAGATTGTGAATAGGGTTGGTGCGAGAACACAGCCTTGTTTCACACCATTGGTTATCAGAAAGGGCTCAGAAAGTGCATTGCCATATCTGACTTGGCCATGCTGATCCTCATGGAGTGAGATGATCATTTCAAGGAACTTGGGGGGACATCCTAAGCATTCCAAAATCTGCCATAGACCTTTTCTGCTCATAGTATCAAAAGCCTTGGTGAGGTCAACAAAGGTTACATAGAGACCTTTGTTCTGTTCCCTACACTTCTCTTGCAGTTGTCTGAGAACAAATACCAGGTCTGTGGTGCTCCTGTTGGCTCTGAAACCACATTGGCTTTCAGGTAGAATTCCTTCTGCTATAAGGGATATTAGTCTGTTCAAAAGTATTCTTGCCAGGATTTTGCCAGCAATAGAGAGCAGAGTAATACCACGGTAATTTGAGCAGTCTGATTTAATACCTTTCTTCTTATACAAGGTGATGATGACTGCATCATGAAGGTCTGATGGTAGCTCGCCTAGTTCCCAACAGCGTGTCACAAATTTGTGAAATTTAGCATGGAGTGCAAGGCCCCCAGCTGCCTTGCCAGTTTTCACCTCCTGTATGAAACAGCAGGTTTAGGTTAAGGGAGAAACCTTTTCTAGGCCCCTTGCTCCAAGTGGAGCAAGCAGTGCTGTCCTTGAAAAGGCTGCTTGGTCATTCAGGATGCTGCCGAAAGAGACTGTCATCTCCGGTCAGTCTCTGAGGACCAATGTCCTGAACTACCTGCATGCAGGGTTGGGTCTGCGGCTTCCAGAGCACCTTTCACCTGCCGTTTTGACCCTCGCCCGTCACTACAGGGCTTTGCAAATGTGGGTAAGGCCTTTGAGCCTGCGCAATGGATTTTTTAGGTGAGACGCAGTATGTGTGGAACTGGACCCACCCTTTAATCCTAAGGTTCATCTGTCAGGGCCGAGCAAGCTTGGACGCTGACAGCGAGGTCCTCAGGATGTAGGTTTGTTTAGAGTGTCCTTCTCTCAGATGGATGGCCTTACAGGGCTAAGCGAGCTCCATCTGCCTGGGTTTGGGGTTAGAGTTGTCCTTCTCCTAGAATGACTACTCATCCTGCCCATGGACATGAGTATTAAAGCTGCAATTCATCAAACAAATTTCAGAGCCTCACATGAAGGGGTTTGTGGCTTGAAGAGCTGGACAATAATGAAAAGCATAATTGGATGGGGTTGGTAGTCTTCTTTTGCCTCAGCTTCCCTTGTAGTATGTTGATTCAACTTCTTATGCCCAGTATTCCTAAACAGACAGAACTTTCCAATAGCTGTGTTAAAGCTAGTGGTTGGGGTTGGTTTGTTTAAGTCAGGATGTGAACAGCTTACAACAGTCTCCTGGCAAAGCTAGAGCAAGCAAGCTTTGCCACCACTGTGCAGCTGGCCTGGGAAGGTGGTGTAAAGCTACCTGCTGTCCAGAGACTGCCTCTGCCTGGGGTCATAGGAGGTGGCAGCATGACTGTGCAGACATGATCTCTCATGGGGCTTGCTCTAGTTCAGTCTACAAAAGGAAAAGCCTTAACCTGACTAAATCCAGCAGGCAGCATTATGGGCAGATGGCCCTGGAGGTGAGAGATCAGGTGTGAGCTCATACCTGAGGCCAGGGAAGAGATGTTTCTAGGTGCTAGAGAGGTCACATGCAACGGGTTGAGCCTGCGGGAAGATGGGAAAGGGAGGAGTCTCTCTGATTGTGGAAGGGTTTAACTGTGAGGAAGTCTGCCCCATTTCAAAACTGGAGCAGATAGGAAGGGGGAAAAGTGAAGTTGAATGGTAGGCATACATGAGTAACTAGTCTTCTCTCTCTTCCCTTAGCTGAAAATGACCCAATCACTCTTCTGATGATAGGAGCATTTTAAGGAACAAAAAGGATTGTTTTGGTTGTTGGTAACTGCTAATATAATGCTGAAAACTGATGATCAGTTTTCCAGTTTTAGTCCAAGAATATTGAGCTGCAAGAGGAAGAACACAGGAATACCTACCTGCATGGCTGCTGGCACCCTAGTTAAGGTTTTGGCACTAGCTTGCTGCTGGTTCTTGATACCTGTCTAAGATTGTAGAGGAATGGAGAGAATGCTGTGGAAGTCTCCATCAGATGGAGAATGGAGTCTTGCCTGTTCTCTGACCAGCTGTTATCCTCTAAACAAGTAAATCTCTCTTGTAAATATTTGAAGACCCAGCAGTAACTTGACATTCCCTGTTTTTTTCCACGTTTAGGTTGAACAGTTGACCATTACTGGCAACATAACCTAACTGTGTCCTGCCATTTTGGTAGTAATTTGAGACTTTAAAAGGGAGAGATGATTAGAAAGACATTACCTTTAGAATTATGATATATACTGTAACCGCTCTTTGTTCCCTGAAGGAACACCGATATGTGTATAGCATAATATATAGTATAGTTGATATTGCTGGATGGCTGATCAGGCAAACTCGGAAGCTTGCAGCCATCAGAAAACTGTTAGTATTGCTCCTGCTTTACATGTTTAAAATGGCAACCATAAGCACTCTTACCACTACATTAGAATAGTCTGCTGGAAACAATATCAAAGTCCAGTTTGTCTTTCCATTATTTACTTACTCTTTTCAATAAATGCCAAAAACCAGCATGTTTTCTTGAAGGTTTACTCCCCATGGCTTTTAAAGACTTTACCATAGGCTTAAACTGGGCTTTTTCATCATGCTTAAAATTATTTTTTGTAAGCTAAGAAGTTTAGCACTTTTAAGACGGAACCCTTTGTATTTTACATTCTCAGAAAAAAATCTGAAAAGCATAAGGCAAAAATCCAAAATTCAGCATTTTCAAGACATAAGGCAATGTAAGACCAAACCAACTGTTAGTGTTAGCTTTAGGGTTAAACAAAAACAGCAACAACAAAAAGCATCTTTCAAAAAAACTCCTTTTGCACTTCGTCTGCCCAAAGTTTATGTTTGGGAAAGGCTTCCAACCGTTCATTTCTAGGTGTTATGTGGCTCTATGAATGCCAGTTGCTCAGTGCTCAGCTCTAGATATGAAATGTGTTGATGTGGTTTGAAATGGTGGACATGAAATTTCAGAATTTGTGCATGTGTTTTGACTTTACAATCTACCCAGTGTCAACATTCTCTCAATTTGAGTGTTTTAGACTCCAGTGCTATTTAAAGGAAGCCTTAGCTTTAACTTTTTCTAACGACCTATGAGGGATTCATATGAGAGGATTATTATTTTACTAAGGATATTAAAGCTATCTGCAGAGCTTCTTGAAGAATGAGCTTTGTTCTTTGCTTATTTCCATTCCAATACAGGAGATACTTTAACACACTTCAAGTAACATGGTCGTTGCATGGAGACTTTTTTTCTGAAGAATTGCCAACTCATTAGTTCATTGTAGAGGAATGTGGTATTTCTAGTATCCCGCTTCAGTGACTAGATTAAATAACTGATGAAAGCCTGTTACTTTGCTATTGCTTGTTGTCTTTGTAATAATGGTTCACTAAATATCCTGCTTCTGTGCTTGTTTCCAGCACTTTTGTTTATATGCCGTATCTTCCTGCTTCTGTCTTTAAAACCTTTGCATGTAGTTCTGTGTAGCTCCTTTCTTAGGGAAGAAAAGTATTTATTTTATAAAAGTACTTTGTAAAACTATTAGTTGAAGTAACACCTAGAGTAGTTGCTTAATGATCTTGTGTCATGACCTGAAAGAAATTGTCCCTTGAGCAGGGCTTTTGAAAAATGTATTTGAGTGTTTGAGTAATTACTTTAATAGAAGCCTTACAGGAAAATATCAAGCAGCAGAAGAACTAAGGAAAGAGCAAATGTCATCTGTTTGACCTGCTTCTGAAACAACGTCCCAGAGCTTGCTGTGCTCACTGAATGGGTTTGGGTTCACAGCTGGTTCAGAGCACTGTCATACTCCAGCTTTTGCAGAGAAGTTTGGCTGGCTGCAAATCATGTGTAGGGAACATGCAGTACGAGACAAGACTGAGCATTTTTACATATGTGCTTTGACCCTTCTTGAGTGAAAATCCGTGTGAAGGAAACAGGATTTTGTTCCTGTATGTTTAGAACTGGATGAACAAGTCCAACACAGTAGTAATCAAACATGCTGCCTTCATCTTGAATAAGATGCACCTGATAAACTGCATTTGTTCCTCTAGCTACCTTTTGAAATGTAGAAATTTAACTTACTAAGTCATACAACATCAACAGGCAGTGTTTGTACAGCGGCCTTTTTTTTCTTGTTTGCTTTTTGGTTTTGGTTTGTTTGAGGGGTTTTGTGGGTTTTGTTTGGTTTTGGGGGGGATAGTTTTTTTTTTGTTTGGTTTGAGTTTTTTGGGGGGTTTGCACCTTGTTTTGCTGAGAAGCTGTTTAGAAAAGGAACTTCTGAGTGGTCTGAATTACTTATTAATTGATCAACATACCAGAATAATGAAACAAGGTTTTAAAAAACAACGTGGAAAGTTTTATAAAGTTATTAATCTGTTGTATGAAGTTCAGATGTCACAAATATTTTATATTTTTTTTGTCAAACACAAATTATTTCAGATATATTTTCTGGAGTACTGTGTTTTAAGGGTGTTTTCAGTAAGTGTGAGCTTGTGGTTTGTGGTGTTCTCATAGCACAGCAAAGCTTGTATGCTCTTTAGTGAGTTGTGTATATTCAAGCATCCCTTGCAGTAACTTACAAAAGGTCCTGAAATACGGCTGATAATTTGTCTCAGAGGTTTGATAGCAGGCTACAGTAAAGCCATACACAGAATCACAGTTCTGTATAGTAAAGTTACACAAGTAGTAAAAGTGCACCTCCAAAGAGAGATCTGACACAAAGCATGTTTAATGACTCGTTGAAGCTTGTGCGTTATACTCTGTAACCAGTATTACATAATATGCCAATGAAGGTTTAGTATACGTTGTATGTGGGGTTTCTCTTTTGTTACTGAATTGATCTGAACTGAAGAAAATAGCTTGGCCATACCTTTCTTTACCAGTGCTGTTCCTGTTGTTGCATACTTGATGCAGGATGTTTTGAGACAGGTTATCTAATCCTGTCACACCACCTACTGTTGAAAGGCAAACATTGGGTGTGTTCTCGCCTAAAATGTAATGCAGTCCCCTTAGTGTCATGCTTTCGTGTCTTGGTGCAAATTGAAGGTTTCTTGGTCATTAGTATTAAAGGGTGGAGTTCCTGTAGTAAAACCGATGTTGAATAAAGTGGAATTACTAGCTAATTCTGTCATAGTTCAGCAGTATTTTATCTTAAGCAAAATTGAAATGTGGTTTATAGTGACAAGAATAAAGGGAAAGGTATTCCCTTTGTGTAGAAATGTGATTGTTCAAAGCAAAATCTGAAACACTGTAATTGTCTCTTTTTCAAGTAAGATAAACTGTCTGTCAGACTTGAAAATGGCGGTGACATCAGAAATTAAGCTATTTTAGATATATTTCATCATAATAGGTAACAAAATATTTAAAAACTATATAGACCTGTCTTCCTTGTCTGTTTTTATACAAAAATGAAAACCTCCATATTCAGAGGCCTCTATAAAGATTTTGTTGTCAGAGCTGACAAGTGTCAACTCAGAGCTGCCAGGACAAGTCTGTGTATACATAACTTCCTTTGGGCCATTGAAGTTTTAATCTGGGTGTGCACTTTTCAGAAATAAACTAAAAGCTTAATTTGACTAAACTCAAATTTTCTTGTGGAAAGTGTATTTGCTTTGTTAGTAGTGCAAGAGTAAGCTCCTGTCCTGAAGATGGCACACCTTTCTCCTGTATAGATACTTTTCCTGTTTGATTAACTTAGCTGTTGGGCATTTGTATTCAACAAGCTCAAGTGAAAACCGGAATTAGTATAAGAATGTGTCTGCACCAGCTGGCCATTAAGAACTTGGTTGTGGGAGTGCTGTTTAATTAGTTCTGCAGAACTAGTCAGTTTTAAGTATATTATGTGAGTACTCTCATGCTGTCTGTGTTCTTGAAAGGATATGATCTTTTAGAGTGGAATGGGGATGGGAATCTTTGTTTTGAGGGCAAGAAGAAACAAAAGAATCCTTTCTTTGATTGTCTGTGAAGTGGAGGTTTTTTATATTTTTATGGGATCGCCTGTACAGCAAACCATAACACACAGAGATAGGACAATGTAAGAAAGACATTCTTTGGTGTGCAGATGTCTGTCTGGAAGGTCAATGTGTAAAGCTCTTGACTTGGTTCTTAGGAAAATATGATGCTTTAAATCCTTGGAACTGTTTTTCTGCATTTACAGCATTTTTTACCATGTCAATATGAGGTAGATTAAGCCTTTTTATATGGATTTTTACTGTGTAAATATTTTTATTTGTAGGCATATGTGTAAAAGAAGCAATTGTTTAAGCTTCTTTCCAACTCCTTTTGTTCTTCTTTCTCCCTCCTTCTTCCCCCCTAATTGACAGGTATAGGATCTTTGCCAGGAGAGAAGCATGCCTCAGTGAAAAATTCCCCAACCTCCTCTGGTAAATCCCTCACCAAATTCAAAGTGCCTGTCAAAAGATCAGTGCTTGAGAGAACACCTAGCCTCTCCTCAGTCAGCAGCACTCAGAGTGAGCGAAGTCTTTTCAGCAGTAAGTATCTGTGAGGGTTGTGGATTTTAACTGATAGCCAATATCAGCTGCTTGTTGGAAAAAATTGCCTTGGAAGGGAGTCCTGTCTGACAAAGGCCTGTGTTAATTCCTAGAATTAGTTCTAGGACTTACTTTTTTACCTATTAACTGAGAGCTTTCCTTTTTGAGACATGATGTCTGACGAAGCTTTGAGCCTTGGGTTGTGGTTTGATGAGTAGAGGTTTTGGTACAGCTCCTCTTCTGTCCTGAAAGATTACAAAACCAGTGTGTCTTCTTGAGCAAGAGTTTCCTAGTGTTTACATGTAGTGTAATAAGAGGTAATTCTGAACAGAATGGTTTACCTGTCATAACATTTGGAAAAACACATCGCAGGTTTTTTGATACTAAATGTTGTTTTGAACTGGATTATATATGCTTTCGGAGTTTTAATACAAAACGTGTAGATGAAATCAAAACCTGGTAAGTGAAATTCGTTTTAGAAGGTAAAACTTTGCATAGGTAGACTTCTGTAATCTCTAAGGTAACTGCAGCCATTGGTGTATGACCTAACCAAATACATCTTGATTAAAAACAGGGAGAAGAATAATAGAACTAGCTGTGATTTGTAGCTATACAGCAGTTGTAGGAATTTGTGGCAAAAATATGTCAGTAGTATTAGTATTTCCAGCTGTATGTATTCAAATGAGTACATTCAAATATTCTGTTACTGTCATGTCATCTGTTATATCTTGAAGACTGGGCAAAGACCTTTCTTTGTGCCAGATGTCTGCTAAATCAGTCTTCAATGGACTGAAAAAGAGAACCGTGATTTATCACGTCTGTAGTTTATGTATGCGCATATGCATACATACTTTAATAAATTTTCTCCTTGGTTCCCCCCCCCCGTAGTGCCTTCATTAAAAAACTGAGACCAAATATATTCCTTAAAGGTATAAGAGTATGTGTGATAAAATATGCATGTGCATATCGCTCTGTAGTCGGATCGGTTCTGATACTGTGACAGCCATGTTGACTTTTGCTGTTCAGGTTTAGGACTGTAGCTGGAATTGCTAAGCAGCTTTGTCCTCTCTTCGTTTTGCTCCCTCATGTAACAAAGGATGGGGTCATCGCTTTATAACAAAGGAGTGTATTCAGATTAAGCGTCCAAACAGATGACTCCTTATTTAGCCTGATTTGCTAGCTGCTGTAATCTGTTTTGTCCACTGCCTTCAAGCTTACAATTTTTTCCACTCCGATTCACGAAGACCAAGCAAGAGCAGTATGAGAGGTTGAACATGGCTGCAGCTTCCTAGACTTTAAGCTTGCTTTGATCTTTTTAAATGACTATACCAGGAGGACTCCGCAGTTGCACAGAAACTAATTTTTCTCCTATTATTTTTATCAATTCTACACTAACACCACCGACTGACTCAGGAAGCCACTATGATATTACCTTACTGACACTGCTGGTAGTGGGGTCTTACAGCTTTTGTATTGTTCCTTTGTTAGCCACGTTTACTGGGAAAAGAAGTAGGTTGTATTCCTTTTTATTTCTATTTTAAAGCATGCATTTTGTTTTGTGGAGGTTGGTAAATATATGCAATATTTTGATTTGCTGATTTGCTGTGAGATTATTTTTCTTTAGTTGGGATTTATGTCTGATAGTAAGGTTTTGTGAGTGTAAGGACTTTAGATTAAATAGAATTCATATGTTAGTGAAATTTTTATGACCTTAAATCAAATTGGAAAAAATTATGGAGTTTACTTAGTACTCTAATACTAAGTACAGTGCTGTTCTTGTTTTTCATTCTTTCATTTAATCTACTATGCATTAATGTCAGGAAAAAAATTGTATTTGTAAACCTAAAATGTTTTTATTAGCTTGGTGGGGGACACAAAGATAAAAATGGGAGGCTTACACTGTGAATGTCATGAAATTTATGACAAACTTGTGGTCCTGTCAACAATATTAATTCAGCAAAGTCACCTGGTTTGTTTTGCTTAAGGAGTTTACCTTGTATTAACAGAGAAAAAAATTACAGAAGTGTTTCTCTTGCTGTGTCAGCTCAGCCCTTTGTTATAGGATGTCTTTAGACTGGTAATTCCCTGTGGCAGCATTAGGGGTTTTTTTGTCTAATGAGCACTTGAACTTTATGATTTTTTTCTCTAAAATGACTTCCTATTTGAGAAGTTTAGAAATCATGAGGTGTGAAATGCTATTGTTAATAAAAGCATATTTTTCATGCAGTCTGTCAGTTTGAGCATTGAAAAATAGAATTTTTTTTAACAGTAGAGAAATCTCAGTTTTAGTGGAGAGCTGAAAATACTATAATTTGAATGTACTGAAATAGTTAAACTCTGAGGTTAAGAACAAGAATCCAAATTTTAATTGCATTAGAATAATTACAAATAAAAGAAATTGTGTTTCAGAAGTTAAAAAGCTGATCCTAGCAGTTGAGCTTGCATTTCTGAACAGTCAATACTTCACTAAAATTCTTTTAATGACTTGAGTTTTTAAACTCTTTATATCTTAACTGGGGTGAGACCATTTCATATATGTCCATCTTTAATCAGGATTGCAGTAGCTGCTCCTAATCTGTGAATAAACAGCTTTGAATCATATAGTGATCAAACTTTGCAACTCTGCCTTTTGTTTTCCTACCTACATGCAGCCTGGTTAGCTGACTCTGGAGCTTTTAATAGGGCAAAACAGTGCCCTAACTAGTCCTGCTGCAGAAGGCTGCTTGCTTACCCAGAGCGTTACTTCCATGGTGTGCTTCTGATTTACAAGTAGCACACCAGTTTGTAGGCAGTTGTTACCTTCCTGCAGTGAACTCTGAGCAAAAATCCTTAATTTAGCAATTTACAGAAAAAGTTAAGGACTGTCAGGCCTCATGTTTTACCAAAACAAGTTGGTCTTAATCTGATGTTGATCAGGGTCAGATTCCCACAGAATAACTGTGTTACTGATGTGTTATGCAAATTGTTCCTCGTGTACAGATCCTTTTGCAATATTTAGCTTTTGTGCCTTTCGAGGAGCTCCAACTTTCTTTGTCTTTTAAAAAGAAGGTGGCTTCAGTTGCATATGTTTTTATAGGGGAAAGAAGTTCTACCCCTCTTTCTGTGGTTGAAAATGTATTTAGTGGCCAAAACCCATCTTTTTGAAGCAGTTAACTTATGCTTTACGCTAGTACATTTAAAGAGACTAAAATAATCTCAAGACTATATGTTCCATCTTTTGATGAACAGTATTAGACAAACCTTTAAAAATAGCCAGCCTCATTAAAATACTAATCTGATGCAAACCTGATAATACATGCCAGAAACTTTTCCCCTCCTTTTTTTTTTTTCCTTAATGACTAGAGAAAAGAGCAACAGTATGACCAACTATTCCAGAGTGACTTAGTTTTTGCTTGTCTCTGGTAAATGCCATGTTAGCTTCTTATTCTCTGTGTCAGTATACATAATTTTTTTAGTACCCAAAACAATGTGTACTTACTTTAGAAGTACTTTCAGGTTTTTTTCTAGAAAAGTGGAACAATGCTTTCCCGAAATTTCAGGTTTTTGTTTTTCAAGGAAAAATTTCCATTGTGGCAACAAACCCAAATTTCTTTCAAGGTCCTTCAGCCTCTGGTAAGACAGGCTTGGCTTCATCAAACCATTTATGCTTAGAGCAAATTCTTTGTCATTCTGTATTGCAGCTGCAAGTGCCACAGTCATCAAGAATGGAGAATGGCCTTCAAAACCAGCCTGCCAGAATGGCACTTCAGGACCTGTCCCTTTGAAAGCACTGTCAAGACCTAGATTGCACTTGTTGAAGTCAACTCCGAAAGGTACCTGGGTTTGTTGGTAGACGGAGTGAAAGCGCAGTTCCTGCCGTTACAGTACGTTACTGGCAGGCGTCTGCCTCCTGAAGCAGTGTTCAGTAACGGTGGTCTCGGAAAACAGTGCGAGGAAGTAAAATCACATCAGTGATGCTTCAAGTGTTGTAAGACTTCATGGGAAGGTTAAAATGTTCTTTAAATTGTCATAATTGATGGAGGTATTTCAGGGAAATGAAGAGGAGGTCTGCACTGTGGTACAGCAGAGGTTTGCATGGTACAGGGACTAGATGCACCTTGCTACGTGGCAGGTGTCATCACATGGGATTTACATTATTTTAATAAGAGTTCTTTTCTTTCAGAAAGTTCAGGCTCAGATTCTGTGGCTGCTGGTAATGTGCAGGGTAGACCTACCCTGAATTTGTCCTGAAATTGTTCTTGTCCTCATGCAGGCTTTGCATTATCTTCACCCCATTGGGCATAGAAAGGGCCTTGAGGGATGGGGATATTTTTTTGAATAAGGTATTATTAGATGAAGTATCTTCTTTCGTAGATAAGTGGCATTATCCCATCTTTCCAGGGGAAGAGTCTCAGAAACAGCTCAGCTTTTCATGCTGCTTTTTCTTAATATTCCTCTTATTGGCTGAATTGGAAGCTTTAATTTTTGATGGAGATAAGATGACTGTGCTTTATCATCTTGTGCTAAAGAAAACATTAAATGTACTCCTTGGCTTTGTATTAAACATTGTTCTGGTTCCAATTCCTGTTCAAACCAGGAACTCTTGATCAGCCAACAGTGCTTCTTCCACTCAAGCCACAAACACCAGTTGACAACTCATTCTCTAGACAAAATTAAAGACATAATGGGAGCAGATAAACAAGCTTGCTCTGTCTCTTTCCTAAATCCTAGCTATAATCAGCTTGCTTCTGACCATCTTTGTGATGAACTGGTTATTGTAATTGGATAAACCTAATTAAATACTGTACTCCTGCTTTAGACTTAAGCTGGTATCTGACATAACTGAGAATAAGTAAGAGATGCCTGCCAAATGTCATACTGTAGTGACATGCTTTAAAATAGTAAACAGTGAGAAAAAACAGAATTTAGCACAAATCATAAATCACTTTGAAACAAACACAAATCATATGTCTGTCTGACAAGCCGATGCTTTCTGTGGGGGTACAAAACATGCAGCACAGCTATGCATAACTTAACATCATCAGCAACCTGGGTGCTGGAAGCCTGCCTTCAGCACCTGCAGGAGCAGTGTGGTCAAAAGAAGCTGGTATTCCCCCTTCAGTTCAGTGTTATCTGGACCACTGTACTGAGTTTTGGGGCCTTCCCAGTTCAGAAGGGTTGTTTTGAAACTGGAAAGGTCAGCTGGAGACTTAGGAAGATGGTTGAGGTCTCTGTCTGCTGAGGAGAGGTTGAGGGAGTTGAGCTTGTGTAGTCAATGGCTTGAAAAGGACAGCTGTAAGGGTCATGGTGCCAAACTCCTCTCAGTAGCACCAGATGATGTGACAGTGGAAAATGCTCACAAATTTTAGAGTGGGAGATGCATCCTTGCCCAGTCATGCCATAAAGCCTCCCTTCCTGGAGGTTTGTATAGCTCAGCTGGACAAAAGCGTGGTCAGCAGATTTTTGTCTTGGTGGTGAGCCTGCTCTGAGTGGGAGTCTGGATAGCTGGCCTCTGGAGGTCTCTTTCAACCAGTATTTCCTTAGCTGTGTTGTATTAGCTGCTGTTTTGAGACTTAAGTGATTCGATCTTAGTGCTGAAGTGAAATTATTACTAATGTTTTCTCCTGCTTAGAAGCTTTATTAAAACCATCTTTTTATTCCAATATGAGTTCTGGTATAGCAGAGCTAAGTTTAAATATAGGTTAAATGTTCTAGAAGGTGTATCTTCATGTGTTTGAGTAGATTTGTGCATCTTGTACTTAACTGTAAATGTGTAATATTAGATATGTCTTTAATTGGTGACATAGTTCTACTTTAAAGTTCATCTCAACTTTTACTTCTAGGAGCCAAGACCAAATCTGCTTCGCTGAACCAGTGCACACCAAAATCAGCTGGGCCACTGCCCCCAGGAAGGAAAGTCAGTGAGATTAGAGGTAATCAGCTGTTGGGTGAAGTCAGTTTCTCACTTTTTCTTGAATCCCTCTGTATTCAGAAAGAGCAGCTATGCTCTGACTTCAGAGTAATTGAGATAGTCTCCTCATTTTCCTTTCAGTTCATAGTATTGGAGACTGAGTCTGCAAAATGTTCCTTATGTATTTGTTTAAGGGACATTCATTGTCTACTGTCTGCTTGAAACTTGCATCCCATAATGACCAAAAATACAGGATAGTGTCTGTTAAGTGATGTTCTGTCATCTGCTTGTAAGATTGTATGCTCGAAAGACACAAGATAGAAAAATCTAGTCTAAGTTTGGGTTTAAATTAAGCAAGATTCTTGTGAGAGCATAGTGGTCAGCTCTGTTGAGGATATTTACTCTACTTGTATGTTTCTGTATCAACCATTTGTTGTATCTTTAACTTTGAATTGCCATTAGTAATTTCTGCCAGAGTGAATCAGAAGAATAGGTAAGAATCTTCAGGAAGGCTTTGTAAGACAAAATTTTCGCCTTGGGAGCGAAGTTCCATTTGCAAAGCTGAGGTGAGGGAAACAAGTATGGTAGCAGTACAAAGTAGCTTTTTCCTGTTGAAACACCTGTTATAGGATCACATACTATTTGTAAATTCTGAAGAAAGATGGTGTTAAAAGACCTTTTATGAACTCTGCACATGACTTTTGCACTTATACCTAGCAGTCTGAAAGATTGCTTTCATTTAGTATCCTTAAAAATAACGAGGTTCTTAGGTCAATTTTCACATAACTCCAATACAGGTAGGGTGGACTAACTTTTTCGGTGTTTTCATTTGTATCTAACTTGATTGGCAGCACATTTGAGAATGCTGTTAATTTATTACTGCTTTATAAGCATATAGGTGGAAAAAAGTTGCTTTGATGCCAGTATAGATGATAGTTCCTTATTATCTGTAGTCCTCTATGAATAAGTAAAGTAAAACAGTGCTACCTGACTTAAATGAAATATGATAATTGTAATGGAAAATACATGTTTGGCTTAATGAGAAGGCATCCTGTATTTTCTTTACTCTCTTGAAGTGTAATTTTTTTTTTCTCCTTCCTGAACACCGTAGGTTCTCCTGGAAGAAGTGTACACCAAAGCCTATCTTGTTTGGGTCCTGGTGAGTTTTCTGAATGCATTTTTATATTTTCTGTGGTGCAACTCAAATTAGGTTTATACGTTATATTAGTATATTGGTTCTTTTCTTGGAAGAACAGATTTGCAGGGGATAGTTCTGAAACTATCACTGACTCCAGTTTTAAAGGAGGTGGAAAAAGGTGTCTTGAGTTTTGTCTACTTACTGTCTTCAGGCTACCCATGTCTTATAATATGCAGTCTGTGGTATCTGTTACTCTGTTTCCAGTGAAACTTAATGAGGTTTAAATGGTATTAAAAAAAAAAGCATGGAAATGAAACTGGATGTAGTTTTTGCTGTTTAGCCACAGTGAGCTAAGTAATGAATGAATTCATGTGTTGTGGCTTTAAAAAAACAAATAGAAGAATCATGCAGAATCTTTCTTTTCTGGAAGGTTCATTGTAGATAACCTTTTGGTGTGAGCTGTCTCTATGTATCACTGCAGACTACACTTGTATAAGAAGTTGAAATTGTCCAAGGATGTTGATATGTGTGTCTGCTCATATGGCAGGGGGAGGGAATCACAGCTGATTAAATGGCAGATGGTGTTTCAAAATCTGGCAGAGTTTTAAGGACTTCGTGTTGGGTTTGTTTTTGGTGCTTGTGCCAGTCAGGACACCTGGTGCCAATTTCTATCTGCCAGGAGACAGAAAAGTCTTCAGATGATGTTTCTACTTGAAATGATTTCCAGGTCTTTTCAAGAGAGTTGGCAGTCTAATTTAGTTTCCCGAGAATCAGCATGTATTTACTGAATTAAATGCTGCTTGTAATTAATTACTCATTGAAAAGCCCTTTTTGAAAGATACTGAAGATCACTGGAAAGCCCTTTGTCCCCTGAGTGAATAGCAGATGTCTTTCTGAAAGAGATGCTGCAGCCAAGCAGATGTTGTAAATTTGAGTCTGGAATTACTAGGGAAATCAGTACTGACCTGCAACTCTGGTACTGTGGCAGTATGTTTTTAATTTCCTGTAGTCATAACATGAGTTCAATGATTTTGTCTTTTTACTCTCTTGGGTGTCAAATGTGTACATATCAATTGTGGTTGAGTACTTTGATATCTTCTGTTAAGGATCAGGGCTTCTGTCATACATAAAGTGTAAGACTTTGCACAAAGTGCTTGTTCTGTTTGTTGCTTTTATTGATATTTGGCTGAACTAATGTTAGTTTAGGTAACGACTGACACTGCGTTTCAAGAGCTCAAATGTAGTCTGCTGTATAAGGATGTATAGGATGATTCAGCTAGCAACAAAATGTCTTGATCAGCTCAATTGAGGAAACTCACAATAGGCAACAAAATCTGTTTCTGGACTATGAATTAAAAAAGTAAATTCCTCTTATGCTTGCTTACAGTCGTCTCAAAATATAACTTTATTTCCCCCTAAATTTAGTTGTGACACATTCTCTCTATTTTCCATGCAGAAAAGTAGTGCTCCCTCCCCTTTTTACTAGTTTAACATAATTCTGTGATTAATCTTTTCCAACCTAATAAAGCATGTAGCTACATAGCTTTGAAGTGCTGGATATGATGCCTTAAAAACACAGCCATAAACTTCAAATCGGCTGTAATAGTTAGCGATTCTTTAGTAAATGCTCTTTAGCATCATACTTTTGCCAGTAGAATGGCTGTATTTCAGTGTTTGTCTTAATAAACCTGAACTGTTTCCTGTACTGAGTCAGCTTCCAAAATTGGATATGTTAGACTTTGAAGTTACCAAATTTCTAACTTAAACAAAACATTAGTATAATTTACCATTTATGAATGCAGAGTTTTCTGATGGAGTATTTTGCGTTTTTAAGAAAGATTTCCCCTCCCCCCCATCCTCACAATTGCAGATAGTTCTTACAAAATAAAAATATTGTGACTGCTTGGATGTTCTGCAGTACAATGTCTTACATTTGAAGAAAGGACAAATGAGCTTTTTTGAAATGAACTGAAATAATGTCAACCAGTACCATGTAGAATGAGACCCACTATCTTCTTTTTTTTTTCTATTTTCTTTGTGGCTTTGATATTATAGTGGAGCTTTGTTCTAGTGATTGCAGCTAGTATAAAGCTTTTGTTCTTTCATTTCAGTGCCATAGTTAAGTCTATGGATTTTAGCCTTACTCAGTGAAGAGTTCCAACCTCAGTTCTATTTCTTGCCCCTGTGCCCAGGACTAATTTCTTGCAGCAGGACTCTGGTAGTTGATTGCATTAAGGCATTAATTAAATGTCTAGCTCAGTTGTTCACGTTGCTTTTCACACTTAAAGGATGGAAAAATAGCAGGCTTTTCTAGATGTGGCGTCTGTTCTCTGACTACTGGTGCTCTTTCTCCATTTTCCATTCATTTACAGCAGTGGTGCAAAGCCAGAATCTGCTTGACAAAGCAAGCCACAACACACTGTTAGTGTGCCTGTAAAATTGGAGAGACGTGTTTATTTGCAGCTGTTCATTTCTTGTTAGTGTTAAAACATTCACAAGGTGTATCTTTCATGGATGATGTTCAGTGCATTGAATAAGTTTTACAAGTTCTGTGGTGTATTTCTTCAGCGCTGGCTTTAAAGCTAAGGCAAATTTAACTTCTTGGGAATAATATGTTTTATTATACTTTTTAACTTGCTAACTTCAAGTAAGACTGTTCATGTGCACTTACCATAATGTCTTAATTAATGTAAATATGAATAAAAACGTTACCTCTTGTGGGATGGAATTTTGAACTGATGCAAAACTGCTTCTAAAAATGAGTAGAAGTTAGTGCTGTTTCCTTTGTCTCTGCAGCCCTCCCTGTAGAAAAAGAGGTCTATGTCTAATACCTGTGCAGTATATTACAGTGTAGTGTGGGTGAATGCAGTGGGTATTCATGTCTCATGTCTCTGTTGACTGAGTGTTAAGGATAAGTTACAATACAGTAATCTCTCAAACTACGTAAGCCAAGCAAAAGCAAATATCCTGTTTGGCAATTCTGAAGGTAAAGCAATCATTTTGGGAATAAAGCATGTAAATATTTATTGGAGGACTTGTCCTGTTGTTCCATGACCCTGAAAGGGATCTATGGTGTGTTATGGATAACAGGTTCCACTTATGTGTGGGACACAAGACTGTTATCAGGACAGGTAGGACAACTGCTGGATACATGTGTAAGGTGTTATTAAATATGTTGTATCTTCTCATACTGTGACGGATTATGCAGAGTGGAATCAGTTACTAAAGGCTATAGTAGCCATGAAAACCAAAGAAGCTTTATCAAGAAATGGTATATGCTCTGTCATGGTATTCTGTTTCCTCACTCTCATAAAGAAAGGCTGTTTTTGTTCAATAATTTGTGAGAAAATATAACACTGGGAGAGGGAATAAATTCAATCAGGAGGCTTATTGCAAAAGTGAGTAGTTGTGCCAGTCAAGGTTAAATGAAAAAATAAGATATAAATGTGACAGACCATGAAGCTGTCTCTTAGAACAGGTTGTTAAAGGTGCGTGCTGGCTCCTCACTCAAACTCTCATACTGGGATAGGATGCTTTTACTAACAAAGTACTCTGGTTCAAACAGAAGTTGGAGGCATACATTAAGGTTTGTTTTATACTCCTTTCTTTCATGCCCTCAGTCATCCCTGCTGAAACTCAGAGGAAAGAGTTCTTATATTGTAGATTCTTGGATAGAATAGGTTACCTTCAAAATACTTGCACTTTCCATGTCTGGAAGACACAGGATTAATGTTCATCACACTGTGCTTATGCTTTAACAACAGCAAAAAAGACTTCATATTTTAAAATTATACATGATACTATGACAAAATCTGTAAACTTTCTTTAAAAATTGGGAAGACTGTTCTGAGAGCTGATGAGCATCATTAGGAATGCCAAATACTTAGGTCTTCAGTGAATTCTTTCATCTAGCTGATCATCTGTAGTCTTCAGCATGGTGGCAAATTACCCTACTGATGAGGGATATCTGGTCAAGTGACTTATTAGGGCTCTGTTTCTCCTTTTGTATCTGATCAGAAGGTCTTTTTGGGTTTGAGTGGGGGGTGGTGTGTATTGCTTCTAAAAGTTTTTGCAAGTTGATGTGTATGTGAACATATGTACCCTGGCAGTCAGGAGGTCCAGATCTTCCATATTGCAGAAGAAACATTTCTGACTAGCTTTAATTGGGAACTTCAATATAGTTGTGTTGAGACTGGATTCTCAGTCTCTCCCGTTAAGAGCTTCAGCATTTCTAAATAAGTTGGGTTTGTCAGTTTTTCTGTCTCTGCCCCTGTCTCCAAAAGAAAAGTCAGGAAATCCTGCAGAAAAACTTGGAACAGTTTTGTAAACTCTTTGGGGTGATGCAGGAACAAGATTAGATTCTGTATTCATTTAATGTAGTTAATATTTTACACATGGGAATTCCCAGAGTTGAACAATGTAAGTTTAGTATTTTTCCTTTATCCCTTGAAAGGCAACAGTGAGATCAGGCTTAAACCTCTTTTTGCAGATATCGTACTGTGCATTGGATTATTTTGTTGCCTTTCTAGCTGCAGTAAAAAGCCAGCTATAGTCTGTTTTTTAGATTTTTTTTTTCATCCATGTGAAATAGGAGGACTGTCTGAATGACTTAATTGTCTCGTGATCTAGCCTTAAACAATCTCTTATAAACAGACAGCAAAGCTACAAGTAATGTAGCTATTGCATGTGAACCAGCTATAAAAACAGGTATTCGTTTTGCCATTTCTATATAAATAAATGGAGAATTAATCTAAATGCATGTGAATTTCAGTTACTAAATAAATGTATTCATTGGGGACATATAATGATTTTTATTTTGAAGAGTTAAGGGAATATCTGTAAACCTGAAATAGTCTTTGAAAGACAGTAGCTGTTACTTTCTTGGCCAGATTTTTTCCACTGTTAACAAATAAAGTAAGTACAACAGCTGTATCTAAGGATTTAATGACTTGGGTGACAACCACTGTGCTCCAGAAGTCTTCAAGGAAAATGACTGGTGCTGATGTTCAGAGAAAGCCACTCTAAATTCTGAACTCATCTGTTTTGAGTGGGGTTTTTGGGTTGTGGTGTTTGTTTGTTTGTTTTTATTTTTAAACAAATGGGTTTTTTTCCCAAGGTAGTATGTTTGTTACAACTGAGGACAGGATGCAAAAGCAGAGGTACATGATGAGGGGAGGGGTCTTAATGTATTCCTAGTTGGTCCCTTCAGCTGTCAAGGAAGTCTGTCAATGTATTTGCATTTATCTTCCTAGTGTTCTTCCCAAACTTGATGTTCTGAAAATTAAAAATTTGAGAAGGTTGTCTGTTGTTCCATGCTGAAAATCAGCTCATGTTCCCTGGGCCTTCAACAGGTATCTTTACAAAAAACAATGAATTCTGAAACCTCAAGGCTTGCTATGGAGTAACACATGGGCCAGCTCATTCAAGTGGTGGTGGTATTCTGCTGATAGTTTCTCAAATTGGTGGACTGAAAATGTTGGGATTGTTTTTAAAATCTCAGCAAAGAAGACTTGATGTTTCAGACTTCTGTGAGAAACTTTTGTCTCCAGCCCTGCAAAGCCATACTCCAAACTCCTGGTGACACAGAAGTATGCAGGCTTCCTATGGAGGGATATCTGTAGTTTATTTCTGTGGGTTTTTTTCTGTTGTGGGGAGGAATGTCTGTAGCTCTTTTCCATGGTACTTATTTTGGTGTTTCACAATAACAAGCCACACAGGAGAAGAACACAGAGCTTTGGTTTTCTCACACTTGCCTAAATATCAGATAGGCCAGCCTCTGTGTGACTAGAGGTGTCAGGTGAAATGGATATTCACAGATTGCATCAGCTCAGTCCAAAAGAAAATTTCCCAGTGTTGGAAGCTGAGTTCAAGGCTTATCTACTGTGGAAGTGTGTCCTAATGGCTTTCATTTGTTAGGATTGCATTGTTAGGATTCACCACAGTTGATGTTTTTATACTGTTCTGTCTCAATGAATTTTAAAGTATCTGAACTCTTTCCCTTTTTTTCAGTAATTAAGAGAACAATACATTTTTATTTTGTTAAGAGACTTTAGAGCTTTGACAGACCATCAGGATCACATACCAGTATTTTGTTATTCCCAAGGGAGTTGCAGTATGCAATGCCAAATTATATTGAATATGCCATCCTACTACTTGGTTCTCTCTATCTTTTTATCCCTTCTTTATCCAGTTAAATCTAGATGTAGATCTCTTCTGATGTTGTCAGACTTGTTTTTTTTTTCTTTGTCTCTCTGGAGTTCCTCAGATTGTGCATGTTGTTTAATGCATTTTCAGTAAACAGTGAGTAATTGAGTTGTCAATTCTACTGAGTTTTTCTTAGTTTTGAGGTGAGATATATGAGGTATTCTAAAGCTGACTCTTAATGTCCTCTTACAATATTTAATTTTTTTAAGTTATTTTTAAGTCCTCTGACTGGATTCTTCTAGCTTTCTTCAAGCATTCCTCATATACTTTAAGATACTTCTCAGCAGATAAAGTAGCTGCCCATATTGTTGTCATTGGATCCTGTTAGGGGGAAAGCTGACACAATACTTGAAAGACCATTAAATTGCCTCAGACATGCAACTCATGGATCTTGTGTCAAAGATGGTTAAACAACTTATACGTCTGCATGTCTGGGGTAATGGAGAACATAAAAAGCCCACAGAGGTAAGCAGAAGACAGTAAGTTATCTTTAATGTGCTTTGTGTTCTCCAAATAAAACATTAACATGCCTTAGGGACATATACTTGCCTAAATTGACCTTATTTGCAAAGTTGCTCTTCAGTAGAGACTGTCTGAGTGGTGGTGTTGTGAGGCCATGGATGAAATACAGTTGCACTGTGAATATAAATCAGTATTGTGTGAATAAATAATTAACAGATCCATAAGCTGTGGCCCTAATTTAAATGTTTATTTTTCCTCCACTCCTTGAGGCTTGAGCTCACAAGAACCTAAGCATACACCTACCCTATTTCTGAACAGCAGAAGTCCCTAGCAAAGAGGTTGTGAGTTTTTGTCAATCTGGCTGGATGATTGAAACTTCATATTTTAGAGCATGATATCCTAGCATTGGTGACATTTTACACTGTTGTAGAGTAGCCAGCCCTGTAGGATTTTGACTGAGTCAGTCTTAACAAAAATGCCATTTTGAAAGGGACATCCTGCACATGCTCTTCCCTTAAGTCAGAAGTTGAAAATTAAATGACTCTTGCAGTGTTTTGTGACTGTGTTCAATTCTGAAAGAGTGCAGACAATATAAATACCACTGTTGCATGAGGGAGACACAGATCAGGCTGATTCCTGTATCTGTTTGCCTGGGAATCCACTGCAGCATTACCTTCAGTTTGACAGGCTGCTGAATTTATAATGATTAAAAGCTTCTGTGTACTAGAAAAAAACCCCTCAATTATTTAGGATTTTAGTTTCTGCTCTGAGGAAGAAAGAGGTTTGCTTTTTTCTTCCGGGGAGGATTTGAGCTTAAAATTAGTCTCAAGGCTTCAGTTTGCATTTGTTGTGGCAGCAGGTACTGTTGCCTACAGGAAGGTTAGTTTTTCAGACTGGAGCACATAGAGCAAGATGGTCACAGGAAAGTGGAGTGGGGGCGGTCATTTTCCAGAAATAAAAATGAGGACACAGATGACCCTTTGGCTCTTAGTAGGTCCCTGCTTCTTGTGTCTCCTTGCATAAGCAATCACCTTTCAGTTCTTCCAGAAGGAAAACATGCCAGTAAAATCCATCTGCTCCTCACTGCTCTTGCTGTCTTGTGACGTGGAGCCAGATGTCCTTTACATGGGCTTTTCAGATCTAAAGATTTAGCCTCTGATTTAGACTTTTATATGTGAGATACTTATTGTGTTCTGGTGGCATTCTCAGTGATTGTTGGATGTGGAAAGAGTGACAGGGACAACAGAAACACATACAGACACTGTGGACTTGGTGTCATGAGGCTGAATTGAAGAGCCTACAGATGCCAATGCGCTTTGCTCCATTTTTGTCACATTACTCATATTCCCAGGGAGTGCAGATATGCTAAATCTGACAGGGTTAAAATAGGTATAACCCCTCCATCAATCTGATGGTGTCATCAGGTACTGATACGTTTAGCAACCCAGACCGAATTATGTGGTAGTAACAGGATAGAGTCCCTTTGCTCATGTTCATCACCAGTTATGCCCTTGGAGTCTGAGGGAAGCCAGCAGAAAGGTGCTAGTAAATAAAAATCTGTCAGTCCTTTCGTCCTTCGTATATAATTTCCTAATTTATTCTGCTGTTTTCTGGTGCTATTTTCTGTTGTCCTTATGCAGTGTCAAGATAGAAAAAGACCTCTCTGTGATCTTCATGTTAGGCATGAAATGTAGACAGTGGATATTCCTGGCATGCTGTGTTAAGCTCCCAAGGATTAGCCCTGGCTTTGTACCCTGCCAGCACCAGGCACTAGGTGCCTGTCGTGGGAATACAGGCACAGTGGAAGGTTCTGTTTTCCTGAGCCAAGGAAACAACACTAGCAGATGCACAGCCACAGTGGAGCAGAGTGTACCATGGTGTGACACTGAGCTCTGGAAAGGCTACACTAGGGGAACCTCTCTGTGAGATAAGTCTCTCCTGGGAGCTCTTTCGATGGGGATGGGCAGTCCTCTTGCTGGCTGCTGTCAGAGCTCACTGGGATTGGGTACTAGACGAGACTGACATGCAGCTATTGCTTTTGATTAGTGCTGTCAGGTCTACTTCCGCATAAGGCAGACCTGTTTCAGGTTTCTGGGATTTAACAGAATTCCAGCTCTAGAGACTTGAAAGGCATTTTTGTCAAATCAGAAGATTTTTTACAAATAATATGATAGTGTATCTGTTACAAATAATATGATGGTGTATCTGTTTCTTCATGGCCTATTTCCATCCAAACAAAGAATGGAAAGAAGAGGCGTTAAAAATATAACTTGTGTATCTCTGTAAGAGTAGTTTTGGTCTGTGCTACAAACGTTTTGATGTCCATATAGAGCTTTTATCTGCACATATTTTGCCTGGTGATTCATTCGTTCCTCGATTTCCAAACTGGTTCATTAGATGATGTTTGCCTTCTAGGGATTCTTTGTTCTAGCTCCTTTTCCTAGGAAGGAAGTTAGGTTTCAGTGGGGTGTTTTAACTTCTATGGTTTTACAGGCTAATGAGAAGTTCTTTTGATTTCTCTTGGGCACTATTGCAAGGATGGGGAGAGGTGGCAGGTTGGTTTTTTGGGTGCGGGCATTTTGTTGTTAGTTTGTGGTGTTTTGGGATTTGTTTTAACCCAGTTGGTCTGTCTCCACCTTTGTGAGAGCATCAAACTGGGATGATGAGAGAATATTTACAACATGGAGCAGTTCCTCTCTTGGAGAGATGTGGGGGCAGGAGGGAAATAAAAAGGAATTCTTGTGGGTGTCCTGGCAAAATGGTAAAACTTGGTGTGGCTGGGTGTTCAATGGTGTTTGAAGACTGACCGTAGGCCTGGTCAAGTTCTCAAAATGCCTTAATTAAGAAAGGATTTGACAACAGCGATCTAATATTTGACAAGATGGGCTAATGAACTATCCTGAATACACAAGGCTTACTGTAGTGTGCTGTAACAAGCCTTCTGGTTTACTGCTCATTGTGGTTTCCAAGCATAATCATCTTGCATCCCAGAAAGAAGGCGATGTCTTTGATAGTACTGTTGGATTAGGAAAGAGTCTGGAACTACAGGCTTTTGGAAAGATAGATGAACGCACATTGCTAGTGCCAAAGCTCTTCAGAGTAGAAGGAATAGATGAGGTAATGACATGCATGCCCAGCTGTGTGCAGAGGCTGCCCTGGGAACCAAACAAAAACCCCTAATTTACTGTCTTTGTACTTATACTGAATGGGTTTGTGTGGACTGAAGACGTATTATAGTACTTCAGAGTTGGTGGTACATCACTGTGCTGGGAAACAAATACTTTGGTACATGATTCAAAAACATTCAGCGGTGTCATCAGGCAGCGTGCTGTGGAGGTTGGCCGAATGGGTCTGTCTCGGTGCTGGGCTGCAGCTCCTTTGCTGTGCATACAATGAGCTGCTTCATTGTCGCTGCACTGGCCCTCTGTGTGACATTAGAGATACCCAGATGCAGCAACAACATGCTATTTTTAGTTCTGGCTGGCTGGTAAATAAGAACTAGTGAATTTAAAGTGCTATGAATCTTGAGCAAGTAAGACATGCTATTAAAATATAAAAATTAGATTTGTGGTAAAGAGAAGGCAGGTCAGGCACCACTGGGATGAGACCTGTCAGTGTGATTATTCTTGATTTGGCTTATACCTCCTTCAGACCGAGTTGTGTTACTTGTTTCTGGAACTGGAAAAACTGTCAAAGGGATGGATGCTGGAGAACATTAGCTGTGGTTTGGTGAAATGATAGAAGTGCAGAATCAACAGAAAAGTACCTAATTTTGTTGTCTCTAAAAAGATACAAAGTCTGTGGAGAACAGCTCTTCGAGCAACCCTAAAGAAGTAAGCGATGTCACTGTCTTGTCTTCTGCATTTGCTGAAAGATACTTGGGTGGTCCCTGCTCAGTGGCTGCCTAGTAAGGCAGCTACTGACCTCAGGCAAAGTAGCGAAATGTTTCTTTTTGCACAGGAAGGTGGCCAGTGCATGTATTTATAGTCACGGTTGTTTGTAAAAAATGTGACATTTTCTAATCGGTAAAACAGTTACTCCTCTGTTTTCTAGTTTCTAAATTTATTTTAATTTTATTTTTGCCAGTGGCAGTGAACTTCACCAAAGTATACACAAAACTTGTGAGCTCATTAAATAGAAGAAATTTTTATGAGAGCTAATTAAATATGGAAACAGCATCTGTGTTGTAGGAATTCTTGCAGCACTGCTTGTTTACCTCTGTTTGAGTGCCTTCAAAACCCAGCTGGCAGAGAACTGTTTTAATATGAATTAATGCCTGATTCCTTGTGCCTCTGCTGATAAATGGAAGCATCTGCAGTGTTGAGCTGCCAAGCTAAACAGAATTTCCCTTAAGCAGCTCTCAAACACTGAATTGTTCTTAGAGAATAGATGTGTTTGTGGATTTGTTAAGACTTTAAATGTTGACATAATATTTGACTGAAAGAAACTATTTTTAAAAATGCTCTCCAGAAATCCTTTCTGGGTGCAAAGCTAAAATATGCCTCCAGGAATATTCAAATAATGTCCCTTACAGTCTCCAAAGAAAAATTACATGGACTGTGACATTGCTGGATGATATATTCAGCTGCTGAGACCACCCACTTCCTCCTCCTCCCATTTCTCCTTTTCTAGCTCCCAGCCCACGGAGTCCCATAGCAGATTGAGCATCAACACTGTGATGCAGTTCGGAGGCTGTTGGTTTTCCAAGTCACTAAGTCGATTTTATTCTGAGGACAAGCCTTGTTTTCACAACATCTGGTGAGAAGAAGCTGCCAGCAGCATTTATGCTATGGGTATCTGCTTTTACTGATGATTTGCTTGTCTGTGCGTAAGGAATAAGAGCAAAGGAATGGAGACTTGATTATTTCTTCAAGCCTATTTTCTTTAACAAGAATTGCTCACTTCTGCCAGTAGCGATTAAAAAACATAGTATGTGACAGTACATGGAGGCTATTTCTTGCTTGTTTATCTTCCAATTGCACTGAAGACATGTTATGGTCCCCGAAATTTTCCTTATCCAACATGCACGTAAGGCTGACAGCAAAGGGGTTGCTCCGAAACATTCGTCTACCTTCTGGCTACAAGAAAAGCACTGTTATATTTCATACAGGTTTGTGCATTTTTAATATGATGATCAGAGCATGCACTGTGTGAATATCTTGTTTACTTTAACAGCAACTTATTTTTAGCAAATAAGAACTGTAGTTGGCATGAAAGTTTTTAAATTTCATACAGAAGTCTGACTTTTGAGCGAAGTGGTTTCATATTCGAACTCTGTGTGTGTGCACCTGTGCTGAGCTGCTTGTTTGGAAAATGGTTATTCTGTTTATGAAATGCAAATTGGAATTTGCTCTTTCTTTGCACAGTTCCAAAAATAGTATCAGGAAGTCTGTGCTATTAAATATTTATTTCATCCTTTTAATGTTAATCTTCTGGGAGCACTGTCTTTTCTATATCGTGATGGGATGCAAGGGGGAAACAGGGAGGGAAGCAGAATGAATACGGGCTGTCACAATGTAGCTTTCTGTCTGTGTGAAATATATGAATACTTACCTGTAGATATGTTATCATACATGTTGTGGGACAAGCAAACTTTTGTGCCCACTTGTGTCGATTCAAACCTAAAAGGTAAAAAGTTTTGAGACATTCAAGACAAGCGTGGGGGTGTTTACTTCACACCCATGCAGACACAAAACACAACAAACAAACAAATTACAAAATTCTCAGCTGCATCTGACCTGATTTTCATCTTCAGTGGCAGGCAAAGCAAATAAAGCGAGATTATGGAAGCTGAGCTTTGTTCCAGGATATACATGTGTTGTCTTGGGGGAGGGTGGCAGTTGTTTGTTTCTTTGAGCTGGGATATGACATCTAGAGAAACTGATGGCAGTTGCATGTTACATAATATTTTCTCCACTGCACTGTTTGTAATTTTCTTGCATTTTACTTAGAGGTGAGCAAGCAGCTACATAAAGTAGTTTTGCAGAAGCTCTTCCTCTTGGGGATTTCCTTTCTCACTTGAATACCACCCTCTCTGCTCTTATTTTTTTGGAGTTCAGTGCTACCAGTCAGCTTTCCTTACTGTCCTGGCTTTTCACATAACAGCTTAAACCATTTGCCTTGTCATTACTTATCCTTGCCAAAGTAAATCCAGATTCTGAGTTCCTCCTGGATGATAAATTCATTTATGAACATAATACAGGACAACTGTCCAAACATAATACAGGCTTCTATTTGCAGGTTGCTTGTGTGGCTTTAAACTAGGATTTAAATACGTTGATGCTAAAAATTCTAACGTAAAGGATGTCTTTGTGCACATACCTATGTTGCTAACAATGTGAAATGTCCACGAAATACATAATCCAGGGACAAAGTTCCTAAGAGAGAAGGCAAAGGGAGATGATGTTCAGTCTTCCAAATGTTCGTTAACTGCTACTGAACTTTGTGTAATTTTGAAAAGTAAAAATAGATTTCACTGCACATATCAAAGGAATTTAACAAGTATAAGAATCAGTTTGTTGTTTTATTTCATTTGAGCGGATGTGAAAGCAAAACCTGTCTGCAGGATGCCTCTGTGAAATACGATATGTAAAATAGATTGCAAGCCCTGTGTTCTAGTTAAGCAGCACTTCATTAAATAAGTGCTGAATAGACCTTCTGTGTGTTTTCTCTATGTGTGGTATGTACAGGCTAATGGTGCCAGATTGAAAGCTTAGACAGGTTTTTACCTACTTTCCCCATTCTCCTTTGTTGTCCCTGTGTCTTGTAGGAAGTCAGTGTGTTAGCAAAAAGCTGACATATAGAGCTTTGGTTAGCTAGAGCTGAATATACCAAAAAAGTAGGGCATCTGAAAACCAGGTCATATTCTGTAATGGAGAATGCAAGTATGTATAGATAATACTGTGTGTTTTGAAACAGCGGAATGCATTGAAGCTTGTTAGTGATTATTTCAGGTTCATAAAACTCAGCAGCAGCACATCAGGCAGTGATAGTGTATATCACGAGCGTAAAAGGTTAATTTATTTTTTTTGTTGTTAAATGCCAGGAGGAGCCATATTTGGTTTTGCAGCACCAGTAGGAGTATCTTTTTTTGTAGTGGTTTAATTGGATTAAAATGTGGCTTCTTTCCAAGGTCACATAAGAAATGTGCACAATGAGCACTAGGGACTGTGTCAGTAAATAAGGGAAGGAGTAACTGCAAAAAGGAACTTCAAGGTCCATGTAGGAACATGCATATGTATGAGTGTTATGTAATGGTTTTGACATAGATTGCACTTTTAATAAGCATTATCATGGATTTCATTCTTTGCTTCCTTTGATCACAGCATAGACCAACTGTCTTGTATGACTGTAGAGCATCCTTGGGATACTTAAGGCAATTGTAGAAATGTAGAGTTTTAAAGTAATCTTGAGCACAGATCAAGTTGAATTCTTCTGTTGCCACATCCTGGCTGACAGCTTTTGGTGCACTAAAAACTCAGTGAAGTTAGAACGTAAGCACTGTTGGGAGGAAGAGGATGGAGCTTGCTTTTGGGTTTTCATTCTGGCTTCAGGATATTTTGCAGCGGCCTGATGCAGTTTCTTCACAGTATGGAGCATGGCTGGGCATACGGTTGTTCACACTGGGGTTAAGTTAGTCTAGGTTAGTCATTGCACTTAAATGGGTCCTTGGGCTGGATGTGTTTGCACTTAGACACCTCCACATGGATGAGATGTAACTAGAGTAATTCAGATATGTTGCAGTGTAAGCATGTAGTAAGCAATTCAAGGGAAGCCAAATAAAATTAGATAATTTTTTTTTCCTAGGAATGGAATAAATCCAGATGAAATTTGCTGTAAAATTTAAAGTGTTTCTTAAGATCTTTCATCTTGTTATCTTGTATCTAACTTTCATGACTACATTGCTTCAAGGTCATGCTATCCAGAAGTTTCTTTTCTCTTTAAATGCAGGCAGACATCAAAGTGTCATTTTTCCTCAGCAACTGGAAATACAGTACACTTGCATTGTTAGCTGTATATAATGAGTGACCTCTTCAGCAAAACAAAATCCTGTAACCTTCAGGAAATACTTTACCCATCCTTTGGCTTCTAAAGCTTACTTGTAGCAAGTAACTGCAAAAATCTAAACACTTCAGAATGGCATAAACATGGCAGATATGAGTTAAGTGGCAACCAGTCTTTCAGTGATGAAATATTATATTTGCTTCCTTTATTGAACCATTTAGGATTCTTACCAAAGGATGACTAAAGTGCTGTTATGTTCTTCATGCATCAGTGGTGTGACCAAGCAAATTATCTCTGTGTAATTCTGTATAAACCATGAGAGAAACACATTCTTTTATGAATAATTCAGAATAGTAATTTGGAGTTGTTTATTTTTTCTTTTGCATAAAGATGAAATTCCAAACAAGAAACTAGTTTTGCAAGTGGAGATAAAAGCTCTTGTGCCTTTTGTTCAGAGTTTTTCAAGGATCATATTCTGTTTTGTCTCAAAATCTTTTCATCCAGCCCTTCTTGCTGCTTTTCCTCTCTTTCCTTCCCCTAAGCAAACTGTACTTGATGCTCTTACTGGTGACTTCTGTTGCTTACTAAACTTGTCATTTCAGCAATACAAGGAGACATCACAAATGTATTTATTTGAGCAGTTGACATCCTCTTTCAGTACGATTTCTTTCCTAAGTCCTCCTTCAGATCACATTGGGAACTATAAAATTACTTCTGTGCATTGCAAAGCAGTGCTCTTAAAGGGCTTTGAAAGCCCCGGGTGTTGCTGTTCATATGGTGCTTTTTTTCCCCCCCTGAAGAATAAGTGAAGAACTGGTTAATGTCTGACACTACAGTTTAATATAGAACCATAGAAAGATACCCAACACACTCAACCCTATTAAGTATTCTGAATCTGAAAGTCTGATGGAGAAATTTTATACAGGACGAGTATGTTAAATATTTGTGTCACCAACCAAGGAAAAAAATAGTTCAGAACTAAAGCCAGCTTATCTGTTCTAAGCAAAAGAAGTTGAATAGCTGGAAACCATTCGTAATGGGGGATTTTGAATTTAATCATGTTCCTGTTTAAGTCAATGAAATTCTGCTCCTGATTTAATCTCTTCAAGACTGGGTACTAAATGACCCGCCTGATGTGCCTGATTTCAGTCTTAATAGGTCATAGTTTCTGTAGGCAAGTAGGTGATAGCTAAATGGAGATTCTTATTTTCAGGTGTCAGGGCTCTGTGTTTTGGGGTTTGTAAGTACAGTTTGTGCTCTGTACAAGTCTCATCCAATGGATGCATTTACAATAAGTATAAAACGAGGATAACTAGTATTTTCAAAGGAAGCCTGGATAGCAGGAAGGAACTGCCAAACCTGACCAAAAAAACCCCAAAAGAAACCCCACAACCCAACCCAACAAAAATGTGCCAAAGTCAAAACAATAACTTACATGTGATGTTAACATTTAAACTGTGCATATATTTAATAAGGTATGAGAGTGAATGTAAATGGGGAGCTTTGCCTCCAAAAATCTTTGGAGAAGGAACAACTGGTGTGCTGTGGAAAGCAGATGCTTGGTAACTTGCATTCTGGCTTTACTGTAGGAAGTGATGTTGGTTTTTGTTATTCCTTCACTTAAAGGGATTAATTATATGTGAAGGATGCCTCAAGTATTTGTCAATATGAAATAAATAGAATTGTTGCTTCCAGCTCAGCTTCATAGAAGAGAAGTTAATTGGAGAGTAAATAAAAAACACATAACAAATGATCTGTGGTAATTGCATATTCTATGAGTACATTTGTTCCCACTTGATATGTCTAATAGGTGAAAAAGGTCTGGCTGCAAGTTCTATTGCTGTGAAGTAGTTAGAGTTTGAAAATTTCAGGTAGCTACAATTACACTTAAAAACCTGAACAGCTTCTAAATTACTTTGGGGGATTTCCAGTGTGGTAAAACCAGGCTTAAACTTCTAAAAGCTGCCTCTACCAGTTTTGCAGTTTGTGCAAATGTGTCTGTTACCATAGTAGAAATGGCTTGCAGGATTCAGATAAACAAAGTATTACTACCTATTCAGTCCTTCTAATTTGAGCTTTCTAAAACATAAAGCAATAGCTTTTTTGGAGGAACATGATACCATGAAATTTCATTGCTAGAATGCAGTGTTTCAAGTATTTGCAGCCAATTGCCTTGTTGCTGTTTTGTGTTACCCTGCTTTCTTTGTTGGCACAGAGAACTGTGTTGTGTGAAGATGAAAGAAATTTCTTGCATCTCCAGTTGATTTCATCATATGTTACGTAATGTGGAGGCAATCTTGAATAGATTGGGACCACACTTACCACTCTCACTGCCATGAATGGCAGGAGGTGACAATTTCTGTTTATAGAGATTGGCTGTTAATTTGCTGTTGTGTAATGAAGCAGCATCTCCACTGTTTTTATTATTTCAAAAAATTATAATCTCTGAGTGTTGCAATACATAGGAATAACCTAAGTCCAAAGTTGATGGATTCGATGCCTTTAGGAAAGTACTAGTGTTTCAAACAGCTTTTGACTGTTTCACCAAATATCATACCAAAACCTAACTTATTTGGAAAATTATTTTCAAGCAGACTCCCATCTCTCCGGGCTTGTCTTCTCTTCTTGCGGTCCAATGGAATAGTGTTGTTATCAGAAAGGTTTATTTTTAAGGGGAGGTTTAAGTAATGAATTTCAACATGATAATATGGTCAACTACTGCTGCGGAATTATTAATTAATTATTTATTAGCAGTATCACCAGCACTTTTCTAACCATGTCCACCAACAGTTGCTCTTTCCCATTACTTTTGTGGGTTATGGAGTATTGTTTCTGTTCTCTGTCCTACAGGGAGAAGAAAATAGCATTTGATCTGAAAAATGAATGTATTGGCAGTGTAACTTACATCTTAAATAGTGTAAAAAAAAAAACAAAAACAAAAAACATTCAATTTAGTTGTCCAGATACTCAAATGTAGAAGTAAGTAAGAAGAAGTAACCCCCTTAAATAACCTGGGTTGTATCCGGATGTGATGTTTCTTTACAGTTGCTATTTATTAACCTTTCATTGGTATTATCTTTACTGATGTCTAGTAGTTGTAGTAAGAGTACTAATAACCTTGGTTCCTGTGTTCAACTACTGTTTAAATGTAGTTTTGCTACTTCTTGTCATGATAGTGTGATGCTTGTGCATTTATAGCAAGTAGATCTTCCTCAGGACACTTGTGTAAACAGTCTGTATGTGACGTTATGGAAATATTTCTAGTTAGGCAGGAAATAGGACTGCTGGGAACATCTGTGGTGAAATTCTTTTAGTAAAAGCTCATCTTTTTCTTAAAGAGAATGAGGAGTCCTTCAGTAGAAAAATCAAGTGTTACAAATAATACTCATTAACTACTTCACTTCTGTAATAACAATTTAAGACTCTGTGATATTGCTTACATTAGAAGCACCTAAATTATTAAAAATCTTATGTTTGTATTTATTACAAGAATAGACTTTGTGCTAAGCCTTTTCAAATATTTGAAGTGGTAAAACAGGATTATTGGAAATGCTTTCAACAGAAGAATAAGTGAACTTTCTTACAAAGACTCTCGCAAATTATTTCATTCCATATAAAACAGAAGGCTATAAAACTTTGCTTTTCTTAGCCATGAGCATGGGCCACTTGTATAACCAATATAAAATCATGGCTTGCTTATTTCTACAAATGTTACTGTACAATCTGCTACCTGCTTAATTTGTTTATCAAGTGAAGACATTTTGCCAGTTTAAAAGAAAAATGGTCCCCATATGAAATGAGTAGCATAACCTTGTTAAACCTGTGTTTCTTTATCTCTGGAGGGACTTCTTAGCTTGGATTTAAGATCAAGAAAGGCAAGATGCATGGGTAATGTGCAGTGAATATTTTTCTTGCTGCCTTTGTTAGTGGCACAAGTAGAGGTGTTTGTGGTTGGCGATCTTTCACAGGAATTAACCTTACGTATAGGTTTTGGTCCTTGTGGGAAGTTGTGGGTTACCCCGGTGAACACCACAGTTGCCTGAGGGACCAGCTCCTCAAGAAAATTTCTGTAGCCTACTTTCCCCTCTCTCTCTCCCTACCCACCACCCAGCTAAGCAAAACTCTGTCTGCCATCAATGTAGTTGTTTGTTAGCTTGAACAGAAGAGACTCAAGGGAACATTAAGTGCAAAGAGTGATGTGCTGAATGTTTTAAATTTCCTCCACAGAAACTGCTTGGTCTCCACAGCAGGCATGGCAAGCAGTCAGTCCCTAAGGGCAGCACTAGTACCTAATACCTAGCACTACTCGGGCAGCCTTTGCCAAAGCAGTCTTACATTGCGCAGTTTGGTTAGGAGTCACTGGGAAGAGACGTCCCTTATCTTCCATATGTGGTCAGCGGGCAGTAGAAGGACTCTGTGCTTCTCAAAGGGTGGAGACACATCTTGTGACTAATTAAAGTGCTGGGTGGTGCCCTGTTCTCTGTTTTCAGCTTGGCAAGATGTTGTCACATAGGCTGTTAGCTTGTGTGTAGGCTGTTCCCAAAACAATGGCGTGCAATTTCCTAGGCAGGTCCCTGGGGAAATATCTTTGCTGCTTAATAGCAGGAAAACTATTCAACCTGACAGGAAATACACAAATAGGTCCTTAACCGTGATGTGGTGACTGCCAAGATTTATAGAAGTGCATTTTGTGTGTCTTTTGAAAAGGGGATGTTCCAGCAGCACTTAGAGCTGGTATGAGGCACTTGAGATGTGCTATTTTCTGTCTTGACCTTGCAGTGAAGCATGGAAAAGACTGAGTTCACATGGATGATTTTAACCAGCAGCAACTGCAGTGATTATATTAAGATGCTGTTATATGCTGTTGACCAGCAAATTGTGTTTCACTGCTAGGGTAGCTTTAAAGTACTGTTTCAAGATTAATTTTAAACACATATTCAACTATGCTGGTATTCTTTAAAACATTCTGTTGTCCCCTAAAATACATCTTCCTAAAGTTGTGAGCTTATCTCTAATTTTGATAACTGCTTGAATTTTCCTCATTCTGCTGAGGCTTTATGTTAATGGTGTTGATATATGTGATCAAAAAGGATGAATAGCACAACTGTAAATTGGAAAAACAGCTTCCACTGTGTGAACCAGCCCAGTGAAGGTGGATATGTGCAAAAACCATTTCTAGTGCCTTACAATATCAGTACTGATCTAGAGTAACTCAGTGTCTTAACAGAGCTATTAAACAGTTGTAGAAATAGATAATCCTCCACCTAGATATGGGAAAAATGTAATGCAATTTCTCTTACGTTATCTTCTAGACATGCCAGGGTAGTCATCTGCCAGTAGGATGAAGGTAAGGCTCTGCTCTCTTGTGTGGAAATGACAGTACAGATTAATACTTTTGTACAGTAACTCCTTGGTTATTCTTTAGTCATGGGAAAACACCAGATCTGGGACTGAACGTGAACTCATCAAATTAAGTCAATGTAGCTGGGGAGGAGCAGCCTCCTGGGTTGCCATTTGGGGCTGTGATTGAAACCAATCGATACCGATTGGAGCAAGGTCATGGAGTGATACCATAGTCAATGCTGTTGATACAACTGCATTAGCATGTTCTGCATAGCTCCTAAGAGCTCTAGAACTGTAGAATTCTAGAATTCTTGAAGGGATTTGGCAAGTTGAACCGTTATTGTAAACTTTACTTTTCTCAGTTCGAGCCTATAAGGTTAATCATGCCTATATCATCACTGATTTTGATTTTTTTTTTTAGTCCATGGGGAAAAAAAGCTTGGTCTCTGAATTGTTTTATGCTCTTATTTATATTCAGAAATTTGCGACTTCTCTAGAAAGTGAGTCTGTTTATAACAGTGAGTTTGGATGTTAGCTATTTGTTTTGTAACTTGAAATTGCAAACTGCCATCATCAATTTTATGAGGAAAAGCGTTAGAATTTAACTTTCTAGTGATCTTTTGGTAGATAAAGTATGATTATTATGGATAACTTAGCACTGATTATAGTGCTTCAGACATGCTTGGAAGTGCTAGCACTTTGCTTTTTAAAGAACATCATCAGTAAATTTGAGTATAATCTGGATTTGTCTTTAAATAGATGTAGAATTTCATAAACAGGAAGCTGTGTTTCAGCTTCAGAAACAGTTTTGGCACAAAGGCAATAATAGAAAATATAGTCAGGGCTCTGGAGGCTCTTAAAATTCCCACTGTCTGCCCTACTTTTTCTTCCATAATATCCTTTAGGCAGCATTTCAGTGCCGTGGTAAAGTCAGTGACATTTGTTACAGTCATGTAACATCAGCTCATACTAGTGTGATTAAATAAATAGCTTCTGAGTTCAAACTAAAAGCCATTCTGTCCTCTCTATCCAAGATAGCTGCAGACACTGCGCAAGAAAAAATGTTGCATATTAATGTGCTAGTCTTGTGGTCAAAAATATATTTTCCAAGTCTCTTTTGTACAGTTGTTTCCAATGAAAGACTGTGGTTCCTTGCAAATTACTAAGTCTTCCCTGCACTCTTACTCTGAAGGACTTTGAGTTGTTGAGAAAAAAATAGAAATATCAAATTCTTGAATCTAACAGTCTGAGCTAATGTATGTACTGACAGTTCACTAATGAACTAGTGAAGAAAGAATTACTACGTTGAATTAGGGGCAGCACAATTGATGAAGTGAAATTCAGTGATTCAGTTAAAAGTTCCAAATTAGTTCTGGGTTGGTTTGGTTTGGGGGTTTTTGCCTTTCCTCCAACAGAGTGGACGTTAGTATATGAGCAGAAAGTGGCTTGCAAACTTAAAAGCTTACTTCTATACGCTGTAAGAGTCCTGTTTGAATTCGTTTGAAGTTCTTCTTTCAAGAATCCTTCCTATGCTTATTGGAGCCAAGTTTTATACGTAGATATAGAACTAATTTATGATGCAAAAAAATTAAGTTTTTGAACTTCTCTTACTCGGATTTCTAAGTAACAGTGTCTCTTCCAGTTGCTTGATGTTTATCCCTAGCGTACTTATAATTTTGGCCAGCTCTTTTGGAAGGAAGCATGTTGAAGATGACCTTGTATCTGACTTTCCAGAACATAGGAGACTGCTGTGCATGCATGAGAGCAGAAGAGAAAACTTCTCAGCTAGCCTGTTAGTATCTGTGTGAAATGTGGCGTGTAGAGAGGTTATTGTCAATGATTTAATCTACATGAAATCAGATCAGGTTTGAACTGGAAGAAAATGTACCATGAAAAAACGTAGCAGAGTGTTTTGTGGTAAGACTTAAAACAGTTGAGCAGTCTGGTGAAATGCCTTTTGTGTCTAGGTAGTGTTTACCTTGCCTCCACAAGGAGTGATGTAAATGGTTTCTGGAGGCTTCTTCCAGCCCTATGTTCCTGATGTTGATCATGGTAGGGTGGACTATGGTATGTAGGAAGGAACATGTTCAAGTGTTGCAGCTCAAATGGTTCTTCCTTTCTGGCTGTTTCAGACATGTCATCACTGATTGCATGTGAGAGCTGGGATCTTCAGAAAGGCTGAAAAAGGAAAAAGGCTGTATCATTCTGATCTTGTGTGAGGGTTTTCTACACAAGTGTGGAGATGTAATGGGCTTCTTCCTGTAACACTACACACACACCCGCCCGAAGTGTATCCCAGAAGAATGTAGAGTTACCAAGGGATCAGGATTTGCACTGAGGAGGCAGTTAATTGCATCTGGGAAGGGTTTGGAGATAGTATGAACTAATCATGGTGCGATTCACTGTCCCAGTTGACTCTGGGTCCTGATTGTGTAGACAGAAGCTGCAGAAGGGCAAAAACAGGCCATGTCCTGTACTTGCAATGAAGCAGTAGAGGGCACCAGACATTAAGGAGCAACTTCTTGTACAGGAGTTAGTAATGGAGAGAACAGGCAGAGGAAATAGGAACAGAGAGGAGTGAGGGACATCAGTCTTCAACATCACTCTGTGCTTGTTTTTTTGGGAAGTTGTGTGTTTCGTGGATGACAAGGCACAGCTGCAACTATAATAGAAAACAGAACTGCTTCAGGTGTTTCTTTGCCTACTCAGAGATATACCTGAACTAGAAACTTAGTTAAAGCCCCCCGTAAAATAATTGCTAGCTTCCAATATGGCTTTTTTTTCCTTGTAAAGGTAGGGAATTTGAAGATTTAAGGTTGCCTGTGGTATATATGATGAACTTATGTAGCAAAATTCAAATACCTAACATGAGGATAATAGACTGAGATATAGTTCACAGTCTTTAGTTCAGTCCTCATTGACCAAAGCATCAGCACACTGTAACAAATCCTCATGCAAACATTGTCCATTGTGTTGTTATCTTTGTCATTAAAAATGGATGACAGTGGGGTTTTTTAAGATGGATGAAGTTGTTTCCTTAATGTATATAGCCAGTCCCTCTCATATCAAAACACCCATGCTTTTGGGTTTGTATTACAGTAAACTAGTTCTGCCATCTTCCAATTTGTTTTGTTTTTCCTCAGTCAGTGGTGTATAGCACTGTATGCGTAACTAACGTGTTAGGCTTTGTCCTAATTCAGAATAAGCTAAAATCCCAAAAAAAGTCAAGAATCAATATTGCCCTTGATTATTTAGAAAATAACCTGGACAACTCTGATGCACTGGCAGTCTAGCTGATGCATGTTAGAGTTGTTTTCTGTAAATTGCGTTACATTTCAAATTTGTTTGTTTAGTTTGCGGTCATCTCTGGGTGCATGGTAGGCTTATTGATATTTTTATCCTTGCAGATGATGTGTGACTCATATTCATGGTTGATATGTACTAGCTAGATGAAAACTTATTGATGAAGTGTATTGTGAATGCAATAGTAGGACAAAATCCCTTTTTATATTAGGTGTTCAAAACTCAACCAGTGTTTCTGTAAGATAGGCCTGTAGTACCTAAGAAGTGTTACGGGCACCATGCTGACATTGCAGGGTATTAGGCTTGCGTGTGTACTGTGCACTTAACAGGCAGACATCTGTCTCATATATTAATTGCACACTTAAAGGAGTCCAAGACTTAAATATTAAGTCCTTTGTGAAACGTGATTTGTAAAGATTATCCCTTTCAATCTTCTAATCTACTAGAAAATTTGGACATTGCTGCTTTTAGGTGTTTTTTTTACATTCCTTCCTGCCATCATTACTGACTTTACCAATCCACCGCTACTCAACTTGACAAAATGTGTGGCCATTTGTCTCACCCAATACTATAGCTTTGTCAAGAACTGAAAAAGAAAGAGCTCCTGGTGAAATGATAAAGAAATATGTAACATTAAAACAGCATAGGACACAGTTCAATAGTGTCTTGATCACTGGTCTTTCCTTCAAAACTTGCCCTTTAAAAATGCACAGGCTGGCTGATCAGGCAATTGCAGCAGTGATTTTGCTTTTCTCGTCTTTTTGCTTTTATTTTGGAAGTCACTAGCAATTTGGAAGGTAATGCATTTTCTCAGATGTAGTTTGATATCTTTACAAACATCATCATCTAGCTCCTTGTGAAACTTCAGTATAAGGTTAAGGGAGGTTTTAACACACATAATCTTCAGAAATGTGAGCAAGGCTAAATCAGCATGGAGATTCAGCATAGTAGCGGATTTTACCAGACTACTGACAAATGAAAATGTGTGTCATTAACATTCTTCCTGTAGGGGGAAAAAGCAGTGTTCCAGGTGATAAGTCATGCCTTGGACAATGTCCTAAAACAGTTGTACAAGCCCAGTGCTGTTTTCAGTAGGACAGGTGATATTGTAGGGGAACAGAGACACATCATAGTTAATGCCGTGGTGAAGGCATGGGTTTGGTTGAGAAGTATTGAGGCTTTAGTGGATTGTTACTTTTAATAAGCATGCACCCTCAGGGAACCCAGTTCAAAGGCTGTCATGTGGGTAAGAGTCTGTTGGGGTAGGGACTGGAAAGATGTACTGAGGCTTACCTAGGAGCCTCAGTGCAGTGTCACATTTGTACAACCTTGCATTCCTGGCTGCCCCCGGTGTCTCCCAACTACAGGGAGAGTGAGAGTGTTCTCTTCCATAAGAAAGGATGGCAGCGGCATGCTTATAACCAACAGAAAAAGTCCAGACCATTACACTGTTGGGCAGAGGGTTTGCTACACACTGTGGGTTATCGATTTCAAAGTCCGAAACAGTATGAAGTACGTGTTAGATTAACTGGCAAGGAGTAGGCTGGCATCTCTCTTCAGAACCTCTTACAGGAGTAAAGGACTCCTTGCGGTTGCTGAGCCTGTTGTGGAAATTGTGCAAAAGCTTGTTTAGAAAGGTATACAGTTGGAAAACTGCCCTTGCTTGCTATCTCTTGGTTTCTGCATTTGCAGGTTTCCTCTTCCACTCATGTTTCTGTATAAAGGATGCCATAATGAAATGGTGTTCTTGGTTCATGCTTCGTTTGTTGTGTCAACAAGTGAGAAGCTATTAGAGCTGCATGCCTTTTATTATTGTGTTACAGTTTCTAGGTAGAATCATAGAATCATTAAAGTTAGAAAAGACCTCCAAGATCGAGTCCAACCTATGACAGAACACCACTATGTCAACTAAACCATAGCACTAAGTGCCAAATGCCATGCTTGAACACTTCCAGGGATAGTGACTGCACCACTTCCCTGGGCAGTCCATTCCAATGCTTAGCCACCCTGTCAGGGAAGAAATTCTTCCTGATGTCCAACCTGAACCCCCCACCTGCACAGCTTGAAACCCTTTCCTCTTGTCCTGTTGCTAGTTGCCTGGGAGAAAAGGCCAGCCCCCACCTTGCTACAATCTCCTTTCAGGTAGCTGTGGAGAGCAGTAAGTTTTCCCCTGAGCCTCCTTTTCTCCACGCTGAACAGCCCCATCTTCCTCAGCTGCTCCTCATATGACTTACTCCCTAGACCCTTCACCAGCTTCATTGTCCTTCTCTGGACTTGCTCCAGTACCTCAGTGTCTTTCTTGAAGTGAGAGGCCCAGAAGGGGACACAGTACATGAGGTGCAGTCTTACCAGTGTCAAGTACAAAGGGACAGTCCCTTCCCTAGTCCCACTGGCCACACTATTTTTGATACAAGCCAGGATGCCATTGGTCTTCTTGGCCACCTGGGCACACTGCTGGCTCATGTTCAGCCAACTGTCAACCAGCACCCCCGGGTCTTTTTCCACTGGGCAGCTTACCAGCCACTCTTCCTCCACCACGTAGCACTGCTTGGGGTTGTTGAATTTCATACTGTTGCCTGTCCAGATCCCTTTGGGAATGCCAAAAGGCCAACCGGATGTGGCACCATTCACCACCACTCTCTGGGCTCAGCTGTCCAGCCAATTTTTAACCTAGTGGTGAGTACACCTGTCCAAGCCGTGGGCTGCCAGCTTCTTCAGGAGAATGCTGTGGAGACAGTATCCAAGGGTTTACTGATGTCCAGGTAGACATCATCCACAGCCTTTCCCTCATCCACTAGACAGGTCACCTGGTCATAAAAGGAGATGAGGTTGATCAAGCAGGACCTGCCTTTCCTAAACCCATGCTATCTGGGCCTGATCCCTTGGTTTTCCTGCATGTGCTGTGTGATTGCACTCAAGATGATCTGTTCCATAACCTTTCCTGGCACCGAGGTCAGGCTGACAGGTCTGTAGTTCTCTGTATCCCCCTTACAGCCCTTCTTGTACATGGGCATCACATTGTCCAATCTTCAGTCATCTGGGACTTCCCTGGTTAACCAGGACTGATGATAAATGGTGGAGAGTAGCTTGGGAAACTTTTCTGCCAGCTCCCTCAGTACCCTTGGGTGGATCCCATCCAGTGTGGTAGACTTGTGTCTAAGTGGCACAGCAAGACACTAACTACTTCTCCCTGTATTGCAGGGGGTCTGTTCTGCTCCCTGTCCCTGTCTGCTAGCTCAGAGGGTGAGATGCCCTGAGGATATGCAGTCTTTCTATTAAAGACTGAGGCAAAGAAGGCATTAAGTATCTCAGCCTTTTCCTCATCCTTGGTAACAATGGTCCCCCCTGCATCCAATAAAAGATGAAGATTTTCCTTGTTCCTCCTTTTCTTGTCAATGTATTTATAAAACCACTTTTTATTATCTTTAACAGCAGTGGTCAGATTGAGTTCTAGCTGAGATTTTACCTTTCTAACTTTCTCTCTACGTGACCTAACGATATCCTTGTACTCTTCCTGGGTTGCCTGCCCCTTCTTCCAGAGGTCATAAACTCTTCTTTTTCCCCTGAGTTACAGCAAAAGACAGGAACTACTAGGTAACAGTTTTAGACTGTAGGACTATTGTGGTCCATAAACATTTGGTTTCTTACCTAATAGCATTGTAACAGATGGGGAAGCATTTGACATGCTAATAGGTTTTGTTTCAGGAGAGACTTGCTCCTACCTGCACGAAACCCTGTGTGGCCAGTGCTGCAAGATATGTGTGTGTTAAGTATGTGATTAAAACATTAAACAGGCATAGAGTTCTTTGAAGAATGTAAATACTTCTGAGATTTCCCTTTCCTTTTCATTATTGTGTGTATAAAGAGAATATCCTGTTCTGTGGCTAGAAGTGGAGAGTGAAAAGGGATGGATTTAAAATGCTGCACTGAGGCTAGAAGTCAGTGCTGTAATAACCTTAAGTCAGTGGATGAGTTGACATGAGAGGATAGACACAGACCTCAGAAACAGTACTTTAAACTGAATGCCTGGAATAATGTGTGATGACTCTGCACTCCCCCTCCAGGATGTACAGCATTTAAAAAATATGTGCTGAAAAACCTTTTTACCCCTGCAGAAAAAGGCAGAGGGATTTCTGCTGTGTGTCTTAGTCCTGCTGAGTCAGTTTAAGCATCTAGGTCAGGTTTCACCTGCCTGCAGTTAAATTTTATTCAGTTCTTGCAACCTTCTTAAAAGCCTCTGTGGTGTTTGGTTGGTTTGTTCAGAACAACTTGAAAAGGATTTGATGACAGCTGAAATAACCTGCTTTTCCAGGACAAAGGCTAGTGCCAGACCTTAAAGAAGGGAAGCTCAATGGGTGACAGTAAGAGTAAAGAAAAGAGATAGCTGCTGTACTTCTTCAGGAAGCCTTCAATTGTCATCTTGGGCTTCAGATCATGTTGATGTAGGGGGGAGATGCAAGATGAGAAGTGCTGTTTCTCTTCACCCAGCTGCTTTGAGACAAGACCAACTAAATAAGTTGCTGGAAAAGCTCCTGACATGCAGCATCTTAAGCATTTCAGTTGGGCAGATTATCCAGGTGCAACTCTGAAAAATGAAGTCTCTGCTGTGAACTAGAACTGACTTGTGACTCGCATACTTGAACTGTGAGCAGAGCAAACTGGGGCTGTCTGCACCAGCTTATGTAGGGAGGCTTGAGGCAGAGCTTAGAAACAAAACATCACTTCTTCAGGAGTCTGTGTTTGTACAGTCACCAGCCTGGACTCTGAGAGGCACAGCAGGAAGGTGTGTATTTGCCACTTGCGAAGATGGATGCAGGCAAAAATTACAGTTGACCAAGCTGTGGAGCTGCTGGAGGGTTGGAAGACTTCCATCCAAGTCCAACCTTGTCAGGCTCTCTGCAGACACCGTTAATTTAGTTTTGTGACTGCTTTCCCTGTGTATTTGCCTGACCTGCATTTATAGCCCAGAGCAGGAGTTTTGAAAGAATTTAGGATGGTAATTTACAGCCAGCTGAATTTCCAGGTCCTCTCAATGATAATTTATGTACCATTGCAGATTAAACCCAACAGCTTCCTTATTCGTATGGATGTTCTTAAGTTACCCTCTCCTAATTGCCATAACTTTGGCAATTTGTCACAAAGGCAAACTTTAAAATGACAGCCGTGAGATCAAATGGTTGATCAGTCTTTCTATTGCATTGCTTGAATATCTCACATGCATTGCAGCGGGGGGAAGGCAGTGGGAGAGGATGGCAGGAGAGTTGTAGAGGTTTTTTGAGGGTTCAGAACTAGCTGGGTAAAGATTAACATACAAGGTGAAGTTATGCACTCTCTTATGGGCTGGTTCAGATGTGAGACTGAGATTTGGTGACTCCTGAAGGAGAAACTTCAGAATCATACCCACAGGTCATGCAGTACTGCATCAATAGGACTAGCTCAGTTAGAGGAGGAAACAATAAAGCATCTAGATCAGAGGTCAGCAGTGTAGGTCTGTGTTCTTCAGGCTTTAATAAGCAGGTGGACCTTCAAGTTTACTTTAGTGCTTATTGGTGTATTTGAAGAAATTTGATCCAGCTGAAAACTCCGCTGAACATAATTAGCTATAAATGTCTCATGACTGTTAATACCATACAGGATAGATGTTTTGTAATGCTTTCCATAACTTAGTTCAGTATGTGATGTGGGATGTATTAGCAGCATTTCCTTACCTTTATTGCAATATTTTAGTTGTAAGTTGGCTGGTTTCATAAATATAAGTGTGTGTATATATATATATATATGCTTTGCAGGGATATAATCTTGTCCAAGTGTTCTCTCCTACTATATGTAACAGGTATTCTGTTCTGTAGCCCTCTCTAGTTTTTATCCTCTGTTTTCATTGTTAATTTGGTCTTTCTCCTTAGTTGTCAAACTCTTGGAAAGCTGAGTGACAAGAAATCCAAGGGTGGGATGTTTTTGTTTGTGAGGTGGTTGTTTGGGGTTTTTTTGGGGGGAGGGTGTTTATTTTGGTTTGGTTTCTGTTTTGTTCCATTTTTTTTCTTTCATTGGGGGAATATGTTCAGTTACAAATTATAATTGGTTGTAAACCAGAATTTTTGAAAAAGGGACAAGTCAATATATAGATGCAACTAGATGCTTCCTTTTTCATGTTTGGGAAATGAAACTATCCTGGTTGCTGTTTTAAGTCTGACCTCAGTCCTAGTTATACTAACTGGTCAGCCTCACAGAACATGAAACCACTTTGAAGGTCAAAGTAATGGATTTTTTTTCTATGATTCACTGTAAGGTTTGTGTAAATTCTTTTGTTTAATATTTCAAATGTACTGTGTTACTTAACACTGTAAAGTGTAACTGTTTACTGTGATTTAGTGAATTTTTGTCCTGACATCAAAACTATGTGTCATGCTTTTTTCAGATGTTTTAAATTCATGGATTTTATTCCTATAATACTAGAGTTATAAAAATAGGGATATTTACTGCTAGGTAATTGTGTAAAAGATTTCTGTAATGCGAAAGAAATACCTTAAAAACAAAATACCCCCCCCAAAAAACCCAAACATATCCCAGATTTTATTTAAATAAGGCCTTTTTTGTTTTGCTCAAATCGCCTGATTCCTTAGGATCAATCAGACCTCTTAGTTTAAGTGAGGAACATACTAAACACATAGATTACATTCTGGGTAGAATTAATGTATTCATATAAAGTAAGAGACCATTTTCCAAGGACAGCTTTTCTTCAGTATATTGCATTCTAGCAGAGAACACTTTGCAATTGGAGTGGGTACACACACATGTAGAAAGAAGGCTGCAGCTTTTGGATCTGGTGATGCTAGACAGGAATGACAATTGCAGCACCTAATTAGTCACTGAGCTTGGTCAGGCAGGCTTTCAATGTAGCTTATGGACAAAGGCTTCCCTCAAGCACTCAATGTTGTCCCAGTTAGGATTCTGCTCTGGGTTGTTGTCTGGAGGAGCCTGTTCCTCTACAAAGGGACCAGGGGTATCAGTTGTAGACTCTTTTCCCAAAAGCTTTTTTTGGTTTGTTGGTTGGTTTTTTGGGTTTTTTGTGGGTTTTTTTAAACTTTGCTGAAATCACTGCTCTTCATGGAATTATACCTTTAAAATCACCAGAAGATCAAACCTTAGGCAGGATGGCCCTTGGAGCTATTTCTCTTCGTATTAGCACAGGATCCATGTTACTTGCCTAAAGTAGGTCAAAGATGATATCTGGATTCAGACTTCACATAGGGCTTCTGCAGCTTGTGTACTAGTCTTTAGCGGTGACCGTGTGAATAGTAATTCTTAGGAGCTCTCAGGATAGCAATCCAGCAAGGAATGGTGCAAGGGAGCGGAGAGGGGAAGAAACTACACCTGTGATCTGTAGCTGTGCTGGGAAATCCCATCAGAAAGCCCATGTCTGGCTTTCTGGCACATGATACAGAGAGTCAGAAAAAAGCTCCATCATCAACATTGTGTCCACTGGGGGCTGTGATAACCACTGTGATAGCAAAACACTCAGCGAATACCTGTAAGCTGTGAGGTGCTCTATGTGGAGGGTGCATCTCTGATACCTTCCTGGTCCCATGAGTATGCCTGGACTAGCGTGGGAGGCAAACTGCAAGTGAGCAGGTAAACTTTCACTGAAGGCAAGACTCCCCAGATTGGCTTTGTGGTCGGCAGCACTGTGGTGATTTGGAAATCCTGCATCTGTACACGCATGGGCTATTGGCATTCTTAGTGATGCTTCCCAGCCCAAAACAATGCTGTTGGGGTTATTGCAGTTTTTGATGGATAGGTCTCTGCTCTGGGGCATCTGTGGGATCATCACTGTCTCTGAAAGCATTCTGAATCATGACAGGGCCAAAGAGTGGTGTAAAAGTTCTCCTGAGCTCCAGATTGTGTGCTGCTCTGACTCCCGTTCTGCTGGGTGTTGTGCCGAATACTTGCTCACCTCTTTGAAAGCAAAGACTGATGCCTTCTGTAGACCAAGACCTACGTGGTCATTTTTTCTGAACTCAGTCCAGTAACTGGGTAATTAAATTGCTGTGTAACAAAACAGCTAACACCCTGGTGTATTAATCTGCCTGTTTTTACATGGAGCCTAGACCTATTAAGAGTTCTGTGCTTAAAAGTAACAAGTCTTAGCTTTTACAGAGAAGAGTTAACACTCAGACCTGGTAGCTAAAAGGCTTGGCCTCCTTAACCTGCCAAAAATATCTTGTTAGTCAGTTTTCCCATATTGCTCTGGTAGCTCTTTATTGTTTTTGAACTACAAGGCTTCCTCAGGATCTGAGTTCTTCCAGAGATTGCTAAGAGAGTATTGCTAGCTGTGTGAATAAGGAGGGCACTCAGTGGAAGTGCAGCAATGTCAAACATGTCCACAGATGTACTCTGAACACTCGCTGCAAACATTAGCAGAAGGACAGGTGCATAATCACCTTGTTGAATATATAACTGAAATAAGTATGTACTGTTGAACTGTTTGGCTTTCAGCTCCTGCAGGCAATTCGGGCTCTCTTTGAGCCTTTGTGTTGGAAAGGAAGGGCCAGTGTGTTCTTGCAGAGTGTTTGGCTGCATTGCAACAAACCTGGTTACTGATGCCCAGGCGTACTTTGATTGATGCAGAGATGAAATGACTTTTGGGAGTGGCTTTTGGGGTGACGTCCCACATACAATGATGTCAGCAAAAGATTTTAAAAAATTCAGGTGTGGCATAATCTGCCAATTAAACTGATTAGTGCTCTGGCTGAGTCCTGAGAAGGAGCTCTGACTACAGCCGTGCTTGTTGAAGGCTTTTATTTAGTGCCTTTGGCTCACTTGTATGAGACTTTTTACCTAGTACCTTCACTGCAGCACGCTGTAGATTGCAGTAGGATACTGTACCAAGGCTAATGTGCTAGCTCTCTTGCTGTCAGGGGAAATCAGCTACCAGCTCACAAATGTCCCTGACCACTTGGAAGCTGTGACAGTGGAAGAGGTCCTGCGACTCCCGGGGATCGAGATGGAATGCATTGCTGCTCTGTTGGCAGAAGTGAAAGCTAGCCAGGAAGCAATGGAGGCTGGGCAGAAGGAATTAAAGCACGATGTGGAAACATCTCAGAAGGAAATCAGAACAGTGTTAGCATTGCAAAGGAGCCAGCAACAGGTGAAGGAAGATCTCAAAGCAGAGATGAAGTCCAGTCACTTGGATATAAGAACTGTGCTTGAGGAAATTCAGCGAGTAAGAGAAGAAATGGAAGCTCGGTTAAATACTCAGGCTGATCTGGTCTTACTGATCAAAGAAGTGAGCACCAATTTAACGTGTGTAGACAAGGCTTTCCAGAAAATGGAGGAGAGGCAGAAAGTTTTTACCAACCTGCACCTTCCCACAAGAGAAAATGTTGAGCAAGGATTTTTCTTTGAAAAATGCTTACACCAGACGCACATTGGTTTTGAAAATCCTGTGGAAGCTAACAGTTTGGATGAGGAATGTGAAAAGAAGGTGCTTGGGGGTAAGACAATTATGACTGCAAGTGTGGAAAGAGAAGTGGGGTACTTTCCACTAGTGCTTGTCCAGAAGTTTGTTTAGGCTATTTGGAATGCTTTTAAGAAATGTAACTTTTTTAGAAATTGAATGTCTTGCTTAAAATGATTTCTAGTTAGTGCAGACATTTAGTACCTAGACCTTCCTAGTACATAATAAGCAAAGGAAGGCTTTGATTTGGTTCTGCAAACCAAAAAAGCACGTGGTAGATTTTTCATCTGGTAATCCAGCAACAGTGCGCAAGATAGGGAGGCTCAGGAAACCAGCAGTATCTGAGGTAGCCAGCCAGACAAATACTATGTCAAGTACAGGACAGAGCCCCAGCACTTAAATGTAACTTTATGGAACACACCCTGTGTACTGACAGTTGAGTATTTCTTGCCGTTATATGACTATTAACCACAGAAGCTGTGTATGGGAAACAGTTTACTTTATGGAAAAGCTTGGAATGGGTTTAATTTAACTCCCCAGTGAGTTAGACTTGGCTGCTGTGCCATCCATGTAGTGACTGTAGAGGGAGTGAGAGGATTTGTGGACCTTTTCCAAGGTCTAGATCAAATCTTCTGTGAATGGTTCAGTGATCAAACGGCTTAGTCTTTGCAAAATCACTTTTAAATTTTTTCTTCTTTCCTGGTATGAAGAAGGGTAGGACCTTAGATGGCAATTCTGTTCAGTTACTGTGCTATATGCAGTACTTGCAAATCTGATTTCTAGTCTTCAGAAATGGAGCTTTTCAACTAGATTGGATAGAGTGGTTTTGAGCTTGTTGGAGAGGTGTCCAGAACCTAATTTATGAATGGAATTTGTTCTGTTTTACAAGTCTGACTGTATAAAGGTGGCAGGTAAAGAGGCCAAAGTGAGAAGGACTTGGGCTGGTAACCCATACTGTCGTTGATGTGGTGGTATCAATAATCAGATTCATGATGCTTTTGTTTTGATGAAAGCATGGCTTTTGTTTTGACACCACAGCATGCTTTCTATACAAATCTGGAAACGATCTGTCATTGCCCAGAGGTATGTAGGCCATAAATAAGCACTGGAGTGTCGGTAGTGTTAATCTGTAAAGGCAGTTCATGCTAAAGGGGGTTTATGCTTTTCAGCATTTGAAGTGGCTGTGTGTAGCACACATCTATGATAAAATTGCCAGCAGGAATGTCACTGAATTTCACTTCATGCATGTTTTTTTGTTCAGCTTTTTTTTTTAGAATAGTATCAAGGACTGGCTTGCTTGGATGCTTGAATGAGCTTCTAGGAAAATACTTGTTGGTCTGGGCAGCATGATAAAAGCAGTGGTATGAAACTGGCACAGTGATAAAGGCTGGCTGAACTCTGGATCCAGGGCATATCTGGAGTCTTTTGTCATTTGTGGTTAGCTGGTGTACCACTGTATTTAAGTGAAGTATCTTCATTAGGTAACTGTGATGTAATTTTTTCTCAGAGTAAAAATTATCTGCAAACATTTGTTCAGGTTTAATGCAGCTCTGTCAGGGTCCTAAAAATTGATGTAAAACTCATTTAAAATATTTAATTAAATTTTGACATTCACTAAATTCAGTGTATCAGTGAATTTACCCAGTACTCTTAAATCAAGATGAATACTCTGGTTCTCTATCATAAGTGGAGCATTCAGGAGGGGAGCTGGAATATATGAGAGAGTAGGAGTATGTAAGGCGGTAGGGAAGGGAAGAACTGACTGTACGTGTTTATTGTCTAGTCCCTGCTCCTTTTTTTTTTTCCCTCTCTTCTTGGTTATTGTCTCGTGATTTTTCAAGGAGCTTCAGAAGGTAACCAGTATTTTCCTACATGCAATACTGTCCATAAGATTGCTGGAAATTTGATATGGTTGCTCTCAAATGTGAACTGTCATTCATGTAAAGATGTCTACTCAAAGGACATTGTTATATCTGAACTCTGAGAAAAGAAGTGGTCACATAAGTTAAAATGGTGGTAAAAAGAAGATAACTAGAACTGGCAGCCAAGCTTTAGCATTTGTTGTCCAAATTTGTATTTTGATTTAGCTTATGTTGATGCACCTTTTAACAGCTCTACTATTAAACTGCAAGATGATATGTTTCTAATTGAAAATATACCCTTAAACAGTCTGCATCTCTGAGCAGAAGTGTAGGGAAGTCTCCAAGAATACCAAGGGCATTTGAATATGATAAAGCAATATGCTGTCAATTCTCTGACTAGCAGAAAATCTTGCCCAGAGAGGATTTATTTGGAGAATTAACAGACTCGGGAGGCACTTTATACCCAGCTCAGTAAGAAAGACACAGAGAACATTAGTATTTTGAACAGGAATCTTGTTTTCAAAGGCTTTGAAAAGAAATGGAGGCTGATGTATTAATGCAATAGTTGATGTGGCAGTCAGACTCACATTAACTGAGAATCAAAGCTTTTGTCATTAACACTGTCTCCAGTTGTGAAATTGAACCTTACACTGCTGGGACTATTCTAAAGTCACTTGACAACCTTCAAACCAGGTGATTGGGCTGTAGAAAGGACTGCCTCTAGTTGGTTAGTTTGTCCCATTTTTCTGCATGTTCCTACTTTTTTTTCTCCAGATCTCACCTCTCAGGTTTTTTCACTTTATCGTGAAGAAATCTTGTTAGTTGAAACTATACAAAGTAATCTGCTTAGATGTCTTCATTAAATTGCCAAGGGATATTTATCTATTGCATCACCCTTTTATTTCAAAAGTGTTTGTTCATTCCCTTTGTGATCAAACGGGGAAGACTGGCCCTATCTGCACAGCCCTGTACTCCCTTTCCAGTCTGAAGGCAGCAGAGAAACCTATAACCTACACAGCGTTTACGAGTCAAGTGCTGGATTATGTAATGTGGCTTCCTCTGACATGAGATGATTGTGTACTGTGAAAGGATTGAGGTTGCCACATAACTACGAATATTAAATCAACAATGTAATTTCTGGACTGTGAATATATATTGAAATATATTACATTTTAGAGCCTTTTTAAAGCCTTATCCTTGTGACTGAAATTGCTGGCACTAAGAAATGCTGCAAGACCTCTAGTTAATAAGCTCAGATCTGAACTGCGGAGAGGGGAGGTTTTACAAATAAAATTTTAAAAGGAAAAAATAACAAATGTAGAAAAAATTATTTTGTATTCAGCAGTATTTTAAAGTGCAGGAAATATGAAATCTGTGTTGCAAATGAAAGTGGACAATTCTTATGTTAGAAGTAAGTTACTGGATAGGTAGGATGACAGAGATCTTGCATTTTCCAAAAATATTTGTTCAAAGCACAGTGAAAAGAGCATGTTGAAAAGTATACCACAGAGTACATGAAGGTGAAGAAAAAGTGCAAAACAGTGTATCCAAGGTTATGGTGCTAGAAATTAATCTGGCAGATGATAGTGCCTGCTCTGCAGTGCTACTGAAATAACCCTTTCTCCTAGTTAGTATTTCAGAAAGTGTTTGTAAGAATTTTTAACTACTTCCTTTTGCACCTGTCCTTTTAAGTTTTGGTGAGATTTCAACATAAAATGCATATTAATTAGTTGTTGTTGTTGTTTTAGTTGACAAGGGCAAGCAGCGGAGTCCCAAGAGCTCGTGCATACAGACTCAAGGCTCCACAGATGCACGTTCACCTGGCACAAAAGCAGCAGAGTTGACACAGTACAAAACAAAATGTGAAACCCAAAGTGGAATCATCCTGCAGCTGAAAAAATTCCTGGCATCCAGTAACCAGAAGTTTGAAGCATTAACTGTTGTCATCCAGCACCTGCAGTCTGAGGTAAAAACTCACAACTCATCAATTTTGGCTTTAATTTTTGAACTCTTCTCAACAAGGGCTTCAGAAAATATTAATATACCAATACCTAAAATCTGTGCTTCCATTCCAGTGGTTTCTGTTTTCTTCTGGAGGTGATGCTCCTGGCATCAGTTGGATAGAAAAAAATGAAAATCCCGACACTGGGCTTTATGGCCTCTTTGCAGCTTCACATGCTTTTTAGAAGAGAAGTTTGTAGTCAAAGAGTCCTTCAGGATTGAGTAGCTTTCCAAATATGTACTTCAAGTTCTGCCCTTGTAGGAAAGATTAGTTTCAACATGTTATCTGCATGACCTTGCTTTATTATCTGACAATGGATGGAAGAGTATATAAGGGGTAGATACGTTTTTGAGCTACTCAGAATAAAGTCTGAGTTGTTACGGTTTTGTTTATTGTTGGTGGTATCTTAAAATTATCCTGCATTGTTGGTGGTGTCTTAAAATTATCCTGCATTGTTGGTGGTGTCTTAAAATTTTCAGTACTTCATTAAAAAAATACAGAAATGCACCTGGAATTACAGAGTGGAATAATCTGATGTGGTTTAATTTTTATTTGTTCTAGTCTGTTTGAAATACTTAATAACGTAATCACTTTGATACTACAAGAGAAACTGTTGGTCTGGTTTGAAAACTGTTGAGAAAAGAAAAATCTGAAGTTAAGGAAGTGATAACATTATGAATTTACTGCACAGCTAATGCAGGCTTTAATAGCAGTTTCTCCTGTATTTATAACTAATGTTCCAAGATTGGTGTCAATTTTATTTCAGCTGTTCCAATATGAAGTGATTTTCCAGTCTGCTATGCAAAAGAGCACTGGGTTGTCTTAGGACGCTGCCAGAAACGTAACATTCTCTTCTTGTGGGATAATAGCTGCTTGCTTTCATTTAATCTAAAAGTGCTGCATTTAACTCCAAGTCTGGTTCAACTCTAAAAGCAGTGGCTCTTAGCCAGTTTTCTGGGATTGGTTTGGCTGGTTTTTTAAAACTCTTGATTGGAAGACCTTTCTCTGCTAAGGAACTACTTTAAGATCTTCAAAGCAATTTGATACATGATTTTTTGATGCCTGTCATCTAACACAATATTGTGAAATTTATATGTGAAATTGTCACTGCTAAACTTCTGTGCAATCTTCTAATTACTGAATAATAAGCACACTGATTTTTTTGGTAACTTTTATAATTAAATGTCTTGACCTAGTTTCTTCTCTCAAATATTTTGTATTGCAACATTTTAAAGTTCACCAATACTTTATACATGTTATGTTTAGTGAGAAGAAGCCTGTCATACAAATCTGCTTCTTCCAGGCTATTTTACAGGTTGCTTAGCCTAAATGTGATTTTTTTTTTAGTTGTGTTTTTTTTTTTTTTAAAGAATAATGGGGGTTTTAATTAAAGAAAATGTGGTGTTGAAGATGGAGGGAAGAGAGAACTGCATGGAGGAGACTAGTAAATTTGCTCCTTATTCCTCTTTGTTAGTCTTTTGCAGATGGAAAGAAAAATTATTTCTGTCAAATTGTATAAAATTAAGTATATTGGACAGTTAAGTCTGAGCACATGAAATTAATATGACATATACCAGTAATTGGTATTGAGATTGCTCTCTCCTTTCCTGGGATAAGACAATACTTGCTGAAGAGTCACTGTTTTATTCTTGTGTACATACTATAGGGATGAGAAGGAGTATTCTGCCGTGGTGGTGTAAGGAATACTCAGAATCTGTTAGTTAGCTGAAAGATTTCTAGGTTTTAGAGAACACTGTGAAGAGTTGTTTTGGTTTTGTTTGTTGGTTTGGATTTTTTCCTTTAGAGTGAGATGTGGAGTCTGGTACAGCTAACTTAATCTCAGTTGGCCATATGATTATTTTTCTGAAGTATCTCTTGAGGGACCCCTTTGATGTAGCTTTCAAACTCTTTGGGTAAACTCAGGGAGAAACCTGAAGTTAGGTTTGAGTTCATGAGGCAGGGTCTCATAGGTTAACTACTGCAGAGCCAACCTAAAAAAAGCTTCAGCTTTTCTGGTTTTCAAAAAAAATAAAAATCATGCTTAGCTGATTACATGAGGAACAAAGCTGTGCTTCCTTTCTTCCCACTACAGCAAGTGGGAAGAAGTGAAGTGACATAATGCAGTGTAAACCTAAGAAACAGCTCTGGAACCAGAGGAAGGACCTGCTCTTGACTTCTGTGGTGCTGGTCGGTCCCTACAAAAGACCAGTTCAGTTTGCAGAAAGCTAAACCAGCCAAAGAAAGCATTTCTTTGCCAGGTTGTGATGTGGACTGTCCTAATGTGTGGTCAGAGCTGGTGCAAGGGTGAGATGGGGTCAAGGACTGGACTGGCCAAACAGAGAAAGAGCTGGAGTGAGCAATTGGAGTACTTTGAGGCTGAGCAGCCCAGCCCAAGCCTCTTGGCAAAATCTGCTCTGGCCTCCCCTGCTTTCCCTCCAAAGCTGAAGTTCCTGGAAGTTGATTCAGCTGCTAGATGTGTTTGGTTTACTTTTGTGTTTGGTTTTTTTTTTTCAAGAGTTCCTAATGCCATTTCTGCACAAAAGTTTCAAATTGCTTCTTATGAGCTCATTTGAAGTGGAATATAGCTGTGAATGAAATCAAGACTTGCTTGCAATGACTTCTCTCAGAAATGCAGCCAGCCCGTCTGGAGTGAAGTTGAGAGGGTACTATCAAATGGTTAAATGGGATTGAGCAATGCTGCTGTGGTGTTTCTAGCTAAGCAGGAATCTCTGGCAAAACACTGCCTGAGCTCAAACCTGTTTGTTGCAAGGGTTACCTTGGAGCTGTCAATAGTAACAGCTGCATCTGATAAAACCTTCACACCTGAGCTGTCAAGTGTTTCTTTGGGGAGGGGGTGGGTTTCTCTGCTTAAGTACCTTCACCAAGATTCTTCTGAAAAAAATCATAAAAACCTGATTTCTGCCTCAGAGGAGCTGTTGTTGCACTAGGTTAATGCTAGATGGAAACTCTCTTGGCATCCAAAATGCTTGATGGCAATGAACAGTGTGGCTGATGAGAACACCGAGTTTTTCCATTGTTGGACAGCTCTGTGTGTGCTGGCAGTGACAGAAACACGTGTCAAACTGTGGGCTAATCATAAAAAAAGCGAGTTTAGTCTTTCTAGACTACTGCTCTTCCCCTGGTCCACTGGCAATTCCTGTGACTTCATGACTATCTTCCTGTTTTTTAAATTCAAACAAGAAAGGAAAAGTGGCAGTACAGAGGAAATGGTGAAATTGGCCATTTACAATAAGTCCATGAAGTGCCAAGAAAGCTGTTTTCTGTTAACATTTAACTGCATTGAGCTCTGAAATTTGCACCACTGCATTTGAGTTGATCTTTTAATTTCCCCAAGTATTTATTTTGCTTAATAATTTTGAATTTATTTCTTGTCCCTTCAGTAACAGATGCATTCCCCGAGGCTTTAAATATATGGTTAGCATGTCTGTGGTAAGTCAGGCTGGGGATGCCTGCAGCTCTGCCGTCTCTTCCCTTGTCCTTGTGTATGCACAGGCTTCTTTGGGAAGCCAGTTCAGGCATCTAGTTTGGGAAGGGGGAAAAGAAATTATTATGGGTCTAGTTTTATAGGTCTGTCCATGTCCAAAGTGTTGTGGGTATGTTCCATATGTGGTTCACTGCAGGAAGGAGTGGGAGTGAAGACCCACCAGTGCTGAGGTGGGGTGGGAACGTGTACCTGAGAGGTCTGCAGCTGTGGCTGGGAGCCAAATGGTCCCTTGGGAAGTTAAAAAAAAAAGATCACCAGCTAATGAGGCTGAGGCTGTGGCAGCTCCTGCCTGAGCCTCTACTTCTTGCCTCCTGAGGGGTGCTCAGCCCCTCTCCCTGCCTCAGGGCTGCCCCCCACAAGGCTGTGTGAGTCCTGCAGCAGGGGTGTTTGAACCTCCAACTCACTGCTGTGTATAGACTCTTACATCTTTGGGGGTGGAGGGTGTTTGTTTTAGCAGCGTGGTAGTAGCTTGGTTTTAAATATGGTTTTAAATTTGTCTGTTTGAGAGATTCAGCCTTCAAGTGAAAAGGTAATGTACAGTTAGAATGACTTGAATGGCTTTGTAACTGTTCAAAACATGAATTGACAGATACTTCTCTTTTATCCTCTCATTTTAGTGTATAAACTGCCACATTCAGAACTACTCAAGCTGTTTAAAAATTTTAGAGGGTAAAATGTTTATTATAAATACCCATATTTATTCTTCTAGTTTAATTAACGATTCTAAGCATTTCAAGAACTTTTAACAGATTCTGCTATAGAAATGAGCTTCAAAATTGTGTTTGTGACACAGGATACTACAGAGATGAACAGAAAACTAGTTTCACTGTTCAGCTTGTCTTGGTATGGTTATGGGAAGACTGGTATTTACAGTTGAAACTTGGGAATGTCTGAGATGTCATCTTCAAGATGTTTCCTTCATAAAGGAAAAGGCATTTTGAGAGGCTATAAAGCCTTGACTACAATATGTGGATAACACTAATTGTGAGTGTGACACAGGAAACAACATGAGCATGTGCTAGAAATTGTGTGGCTGAAACAGGCTTCTGTATTTCTAGCAGGAAATAGAAATTAATTATTAGTATATGACCTGCTGTAACTGGCATTTCCTGACAAGTGCATGACTGTAAGAGTCGAGATACTAGTTTCCTTGGGAACTTCTTAGCACTTTAAAGAGTTTTATTTCCATTTTGGAATACATGAACACATGTATCAGAAATACTTGTTCTGGCCTTTGTGGTTGTTCAGCAGAAAATGTTTATATTTATCAAATGAAAAATGCATATCCTGCTTAAGGAGCAGAAGTACACATTGCATCACGAAACCCCAAACCATTTATAGTAAAAGGAAGAGTTTTTGAACAATTGTATCTTTTTGACCTGTAAGTGCAAAATATATTGGGAGACCTGTTGTTTAGATTTGCTGTCTTTAAGTTCAGTCTATACTTTTGATTTTCTAGAACCTAACATCAAACTTGGCCAGTTTTCATTAGAATTTTCATCCCAAGTGTATTTCTGCTCTTTAAATCTGGCTTCCCAAAATATGGACATAACTTTTTCCAAGAGACAATAAGGATATTTAATTCAGATAAATTTTATGTTTCTTTATATTAAAAAAAAAATCACATAGAAGTCAAAATATAATATCTTGAATTTGAGGAATGCAAGTATTTTCTGTTCAGTGACGGCGAGTATTTGAGTAATAATACAGTAGCTTCCCCCTGTAGAGCAAACCTAGGCTCTGGCAGCTTGCATCTGACAGGTAGCTGTTGGAAAGCAAGGAAGCTTGAGATGATTCTCAAGGCTCCTCTAAGGTGGTGTGAATGAACAAGAATATTTTTGGCAACAGACTGAAGATCTGTGTGCTCTAACATCCAGAAAAACATTTTAATCCATTAATTACTGTGAAACTAGGCTTTGATGGAGACAACTTTTTAGAGGACGCCTCAGTTAAGCAATTTATTTGGTACACCTGGGTGTTCAGAATGGACTACCGCTGGAGAGAATTGGGAGTCCTGTCCTATAGTTACTCATAGCAAAAGGTGTCTTGGGAAAAGACAGCTTTGACCGAAACAAACTTGGTGTTTCAGGCCATCAGTGTTGCTTTCGACAAAGCAGCTGATTTTCATGACTACCTTGTTATTTCTTCTAATGATCTTTTGTTCAAGAAGATGCAGAATTAATGACAGTAGCAAACTAGAGGTGTTATTGCAAAATATAAGGGAGCAGTTAGTGGAAGAAAGAAAATAACATCTTTCCATCTTGTTTCCCTCTTTTGATCTGTACTACCGTTTCAAGTGAAATTCTAAACAGCCTTAAAAATGGAATGACATGAAGAAAATAGTGTAATATTATGTTCAAGCATTGGTTCTCATAACATTTCTAATAACTTTATAGTGGTAATTACAGTTTTATAGACATGAGAACTTAAGCTGTGACAGTATAACTTGCTAAAGTTGCATGGTATCTGATGGAGACTGTCCAACTCAGATGAGCTGGACTGAGACAGAAAACTTTAGAAAATACTGAGAAATAAGTAGTTACTTAGATAAGGTAAACTTACTTTTTACGAGATCATGAGTTTTACAGGGAAGGAAAGAGTCATTCTATGTGACAAATGAGAACTAATATTAGAGTTCAGAAGCCCTGTAAAGTAGAAACCAGGCAGTTACAGAGAAGTTAAATAGCCTGTATTACTACATCAGGACCTAACTCTGCAAGGCTACTCTGTGAAGGTGGACATCACTTCTAAATGGGAAAACAAAGATCCCTATGAGCCTAATAATTCCACGTAATGCCTGTAAAAGCATGAAGAGCCCACAAGTAAATCCATGTTAAATACATAGTGACTCATAGGAATCCTGTTTGACTGGTTCTGTGCTTTAGTGTTTCACACACTAAACATCGGGGAAAAAAACATCTGATTCTCCATAAAGGTACCTAGCAAATGAAAGACGTAAAATATTAGAAATTACAGTGAGTCTCTATCAGCTAATCACATAAGTGTTGTTTCTGAGTCTTAATTCTGTTTGAAGTAGTAAGTCAAGGTGAAAACTGATCGCTTATTTCACTTAGTAAGAAGGCGGTGCATAACACAAACAAAGCCACTGTATATTTATTGACTGGAGATGGTTAATGACGTTTTCATTTTATCACAGTAATAGTCTGCTACTCCTTTCAAAAATACACATGGAGCAGAGTGTAAATCCTGTTTATTGTGCTACTTTCTTGGCTCATTTCTTTGGCTTGCTTTTGCACCGAGTGATGCAGGAGAAATGACTTCTCAAGGGGATTTAGGTGAGGTAGGGAGGAGGTGAGTTTAAAAGAAACTAATTTCTAAAATTGCTGATTTCTAATTAGAAGATTTATTTAGAGGATTGGGTTTTGCCAGGAAAGAAGGAACAGGGACTGGTAGAAATTCTGTGGTATAAGGACCAAAATCATCAAGGCAAATGTCATACTGCAAAGCGGATATGAATGGCCCTTTTGTTACCCCTTGATAATTACCTCCAGGCTGTAGCTGATGACACATGAGTGACTGGAGTTTGTGCAAAGGTATGACTCAATTTCTACACTATGGCCAATGATGATCACCATCTTTTCATGACTGGTGCTGCACAAAGATGGAGTAGATTCTAATTTCTAATGCTTTGTCCCCAAGAGGAGTATCTCCTCGGATGAGGAAGACATCCTGTTGACAGCTGAGACTGTACCTGTATTAATTATATATAAATTATGATCTCTTTTTCAACCTAAGCTCATCTCTTGTAAGGTCTAAACATACATGTTACAGAAGTGCTTGCAATTTTATAATTCATTAAAACTAATTTACTATGTTTTTAAGATGCTCAGCATTTCTCTCTTAAGTTTAAGAGTAAGTGCTTGTGGTTTAGTTTGACAGCAAATGGCTTGCAAAAACCAGGCTTTCTTTTCCCAAAATAAAATTAATTTGGCTCTATATATGATAATAAAACACACATAAGTGCTTCCATTCTTTGCACTGATTTGTTCTATGCGCTCCAAACAAATTTTATTTAGTTTGTTCTAATAAAATGCCTTTAAAAAAAATCACAGTGCTTTTATATTTAACACTTAATTTTCTACTCCTGTAAGTTTTGAGTCTTGAAATTACTTGTTTGCAAAGTTTTGTATTGCTGATGAAAATTAGAAGGCTGATCTACAGCTTTCGCAGTCAGAGATGTTTCCACCTGCCAGTTATGCCAGTGACAGGTACAGTTGCTGCCCTTTGCCTGGGCCTGTCCACGTGCTGCAGACTGCTTGGGACCAGCATTGTCAGAGCCTTTCTCTGCCTTCTCTGGGCAGGCATCACGTTGCATCCCAGCATTAAGAGATGTGCATTCCAGTGTAGTTACTATATGTTTGTGTCATGGGAAAAGTCCACAACACGATCTGATTCCCTGAGATGTTTCACAGGCTAGAAGTGAGTTGTGTCTCTTCCTTTGCAATGTACTAGTGCGTTGCAGTTTTTGGTTGCAGCAGTCCACAATGCTTCTTCTGAATCTGTTAATGGGGTGGACTAGGCAACTGTGGCAGGTAGTTTATCACATAGATACCAGTGTGACATAGCTACTTGAAATTTAAAAAGAAAACAAGTCCTTATATTTTGGTATACAAATGTGAACTTTTCAGTGTTGTTTTTTTGAATTTTTCCTTCTTTACTACAGCTCCAAAACAGTACATATTTCATTTCCCAAAGGAGTGTGCTTGTTTAAAATGGGAACTGTGATGTGTGGATAATTACTACCAGATGGGCGGTGTTGGCTTATTTGGACACACATACTCGAAATCCGTTTTCTGCCATGGTTTGCTCTTTTATATTGAGTAACTGTTGGAGGACTCGCAGTTCTTAACATGGAGGAAAAACTTGCAAAAGGTAATTAGGCCAGGCACAGCCTATCTGTGGCTCTCAAAGCTTTGATTTGCAGGCAGAGCATGGGGCTTCCACACCAGTGCCACTCCACCTGCTCAACAGTAGGAGTGTGCAGGGAAACCTGAAATCAATAGTCTGACTAGTTGCACATCCTCTCAAGGAAATAAAGTTGTGTGTTTGCTGTAAAACTGTGTGCTCCTCTGCCAAGGAACTGTGGGATGGTTGAGGAATGCCCACTTATTCCAGCTTGAGAACTGCTCAGAACGTGACATCTTGGAGGTATGTTTTCTCTGTCTTCTGTGAAGATTTTTTTTATAGGTACATAGCCAGGAAGGTTGGGTGCTTGGTACAAATATCTCTTTTGTTTGTTCTGGAATATAAGCTTTTGTAGAGCTTCCTGCTTTTAAAGCAGAATGATGGAAACTGTTCAGACAATGATGTGTCCTCACCCTTGTTTGTATCTAAAATGACCCTAGGCTGGTCTGTTTGAATCTCAAGCTGTAGCAAAAACAGCTGGTTGCCAGGAAAAATGCTCTTAAGCCTGTAATTGGGCTGCATAACTGCCAACAAAACAAATATGAATGACAAATTTCGTAATTTATTCCGTTCCTGAATTGGTAATTTTTGTCATCTTGAAACTGTCATGTTCTTTAACATCCTACCTTGGCCTCATCTTTTTCAAAAATGTTGTAACAGAGTATATCACACCCTCACAAGTGTCCTTGCTATGGGGCACACATTGCGCTGAACTTGCTTGTCAAATTTTCAAAACATGTGAAGGATTTTTAATTGGCTAATCTTTCATGTAACAAGAAATGTCCAAGTCTTCTTTATATACTGAGAGCTCTTTCGTAGCGTCCAATAGCAGAGATGCATTGCCTAATATTGCCTGTGGCAAACCTTTTATCCCCAAGCTCTGTTCTTGTTCCTTCCTATAGCTTCCGTGTTATAGCAGGGAGAACATTTTGGTTAGAGCTCAACCTACAACAGATTCTTTTTAAATAAGAAAAATAGGTACCCAGTAATCTACCTGATCTTGGCATAAATTCATAAATTGTACTGGAAACAATTGTAAATGAGTATGAAGACCCTTCTTGAGTCTTGGACAACTAATTGAGAATGATCCCTATTGCCAGATTTATCTGGATAACAATGCCAAAATTGCTTGATCCCATATGCTTCCACTTGGTTCTGCTCTTTCGATTTCCATTATTGATTTTTCAACTAGAATCTTACTGAACATAAACTAGAAGGTTACTGGATATTCCAGCTCAAAGCACATGCACACTTTTCTTTAAATTAAATTCTGAAGACAGGCCCTTACTGGACTATTCAAGTGCTTTTGGTATTTTACTGCACTTAGATTTCAGGTTTGGGAAACTTTCATGTTTTCTTAGGGAAACCCCCTCATACCTGGAGCTTCAGTTCTCTCAGAACTTAGATAAAAGTGTGCTAGATTAACTGCTAGTCAGTCTGACTACTTCATGGGGCTGCTTAACCCCTTAGCAACTTATTCTTCTTATTTTAGGCTGGCAGTTTCTATGGCTAGCTTTTTCTGAATGTATTCTTTAACAGGAGGTGATGATACAAGTCTGTCTGGATTTCTTGGATTTACAAAACTATGAATGGGCAAGCTAAAGATTGAGGCAACAGGTTAAACACCACCAGTAAAAAGCAACACAGGCTTAAGAGCAGCAAGAAACATTAAAAAAAAAAATCTACTAAAGCAATGTTAGTGTATTTTACATTGAGATTTTAGTCTCAGCCTCTTGTTAGTCCTTAGTATATTCTGATCTCACATGCCCTTTTCTCATCAAATTTCTTTAACTAAAAGCAAATGCAAAATGTGTGCACCATGAAGAAGACCCTTTGGAAACAGTAAACAAGAATGTTAGCGTTTCCAAAGGGTCTGCAGCATGGTCCAGTCATTAGGGAAGATGTGATATGTTTTACTAACAGTGTGGGCAGGAAGAAAGCAGGTTCAAGGACAATGACTGACAATTAGAAGAAAGAATGAATATGCAAACCAAGGGGGCACTATAGGAAAAAAAAAACACCTATGTGTGTTTGTACATACTTCAGTAATGGACTGAGTTACTGCAAAAGCTTTGGAAAATCCCATCAGCATGAACATAAGTGCTTTGGTAGTTAACTTGATTATAGATCCACTACATGGTTGTGTCCCAGCATGTAAGGATGCAGCATTCACGTTTTCATCATCAGATGCTGTGTCCGTAGTGGGAACACAGGTGTTAAGCTGGAGTGAGATGACTCATCTCTCCTTTTTGAGCAGAGAAGCAGGGAAGACCAGGGTGAGTCCTTTCAATAACTGAGCTCTCTGGTATCCTGAGATTTACCATCGAGAGCTAGGCGTGGTTTTCAATCGTAGCCCACTGCCACTGTAAAAAGCCTCTAAGTGCTTAATATGAAATTACAACACAGCTACTTAATAGCCCTACTAATGTGTCAGTGTCCAAATAACTGTTAAGACTGCTTAAACTGAGTAACTGAAAGGGAATCTTTCCCATACAAGATCAAAAATATAAATATTTCTAGTAAAGGGCTGGCTGGTTGTTCTAACCAGCCTTTACAGCTGCAGAATAATAATATAATTAATAATAAAACTTGCAGCAAATAAGAGTGTGTAGCATAAAAATTACTCATTTCGATTAGTCTTGTGTCAGACCTTAATACATGACTGGTTTCTGGGTGCTCATTCTTTGTAGTTTTTCTTAAGAATGGTGTATTCTGCTGCTTTATTTGTTCTGCAGGCATGCAGTGAGTATTCCCTGCCTCCAGAACAGGGTGCTCTTAAGACAGTAGCCTGTGGTCAGGCTGCAGCAAGAGTGACCAAGAGGAAACAGGGAATCTGTTGTAAAGATGAGGTTTTCCCTGGGGAAAACCGGGTGCAGGTGTGGCCCTACCAGTCTGTGAGCTCCTCTGGTGTGGTCAATTGTGGACAAGTCTGTGTGATTTTTGGGCCAGTGTTTTGGGGGGGGGTGCCCCCCTCTATTTTTGCCTTTTTTTTTCTTTTTTTTTCTTTCCCCTAATGTATCCTAGCTAAAAGAAAAGCATATAACATGAGTTTCAAGCTCTTTGCACGCACAGGGCCTATGAACATAAGCGTGGGCATTGACAGCAGCAAAGTCGCTGTATCTGTGGGTCTCCCGTTCAGCTCAGGCCTCCTGTGGCTTATTTGTGCATCAGCAAATTAGGTGTGAAAGCAGCGTTATAGCAAGCTCGAAACGCCTGCGGAGAAGGACAGTGTTCTTTCTCTCTATGATCCCGGCTGCCGCTGGAGCAAGCGGAGATCGATCGGTCTAATAATGTCTGGGGCTCGCCTTTCATAAAAGAAGGGCTGTGGCTTTAAGTAATCGCTGGCTGCCTGTGCCAATTGCAGAAGCTGCAGTATCTGCCGCTGTCGGGAGCGCCCGGCGCGGCAGCAGGATAACCTGCGGAGGCAAGGTCCAGCCTGCGGCTCGGCCAGACCTGCCCGGCTCGGCGGTGCCGCGCTGCTACGTCGCGATGAGGGGCCGGCCCTGGGGGGCCGAGCGAGGGCTGCCGGCGCGGGAAGATGGGCTGCTCTAGCAGCAGGCTGTGCCTCTATTCTCAGTGTGCTGCAGCAAGGGTAATGAGTGTTTGTTTCACAGCTTTGCCGACGGCAGGGAGCAAGGTGAAGCACCCTGCCAGGAGGACGCGTGGACCTTGCCACCCCCACGCCGTGGCCATGGGTGTGGGGTGGCGGTGCCGAGCCTTGGAGCAGCCCTGCCGTGGCTGTGCCTGTGCCGCTCCCTGGGCTGCAGGTCTAGGGGCACAGGGGCCTGACCGGCCACCTTCCCTGGCCAAGGCACAGCTCCCGGGAAAAGCAGGGAGATGGGTGCTTCTGCTTTGTTATGATCTGTTCGCAGATTCCTTATGATTCTCTCTGTGTAAAAAACACTGTCTATCTTAACATTAAGAACTGTGAGCAGAAGGGTGGGTTGTATTCAACTTTGAACAGGGCTGTGCCTTTCCTTCATGGAAGACTGAGTGTTTAGCAAAGTTTTTGGTTTTGTGTTTGAGTAAGCTTAAGATAAATATTTAATGCATGCCTCTTTCACTTATACACTATACTTCTGTGCCCTTGACAGCTATCAGTTGATTTGTTCTGGAGGCTTGTGTTGCTACACCCACCATAAAATATGTAATTAATTGCTGCAAAGTAGGATTTTAATTGCAATGTTATCCTGGAAAGAGCTTTTCTTTGTTTTAAAGTATAACTTCCTTAACAACAGAAGAACATCTGTATATATTGTAACAGATGAACTGTTATCGTGATTCATATCTTGGCTTCTTGTTCCTACCTCTTGTTTTCCTGCAGAACACATGTAAGTTAATTGTTGGAAGGTGCCCCACTCAGATCACTGGTAACCAAATGTTTGCATTTGTTTGTTTATTTTTCTCTGCAGAGGGAGGAAGCACTGAAACAGCGTAAAGAGTTATCTCAAGAACTAGTTAACCTTCGAGGAGAACTAGGTAAGAATTTATTTTTGTATTCTTCATTAGAACTAAAATGAAGCAAAACAGAAAGACAGATGCCCTGGTATTGTAATGACAGTCATTTAATTCCCTGACTGAATTCCGCTCAGAAGCTTTAAGCGCTGTGGAGCCCTGACAGCGTGACCCCAGGTTCACTGAATTCCTGGCACTGCGCCTAGCGGGGCCTCCTTGCAAAACATGCATCTGATGACCCAAGCACTCGCTTTTTAAAAATGGGAGGATGGCTGACAGCATGTATACTTCTGTTTGATCCCTTACTTGTTTGTATGCTGTCTTGTAGAGATTTGCTGGCAAAACATTCATAAACCTGTAAAATATACTGCGCAAAATCTGCATTTTTGCTGTAGTGACTTGTAGGTGGATGAGTGTAAAATTAAGGAAATGCTTTCAGGCTGATGAGATTAAGTCTTTGAACTCATCCTGGTGGGCAGCTATAATATGAAATTAAGCTATAATGTGCAGGGGCTGGTTTAGCCAACTTTGAAGCTTGATTTAACTGCATTTAACTCAAAACCAGATCATTTTGTGAAGTGTAAAAAGTAATTGGATTGAAAACGATAGCACTTTAAAGTAAAAATAGTGTTCTGTGAAAACACACTTCTCTTATCATGAAACCTCTTTAAAAAATAATAAAAAAAAAGCTTTGAAACCAGAAGTAATACATGTGGAGCAGTTTCAGATATGACATTGATGGAGAAGTTGGAAACACTTCTTTTCACATGCTTTGAAAGTCGAGCATTGTCTCAGCCAAACAAGTGTGAGTGTAGGTCTCATTAGATGCGGGTGGTGCGTTTAATGTTCAGATTTAATTTTTAGCACTGATTAATAAGGCGGAGGTTCCCTGGCAAGTGCTCAGAGTTGGAAGTGCAGTGGGGAGGGAGGGGTCGCCCTGTCTCCCCAGCTGAAGCAACAGAGCACAGCTTCTCCACTTGCCACTGTTCCTGGCATCCAGTTTAGAGGGTTATTTAAAATGCAGTTTTCTAAGAGCTTTATTTGTTGTTGCATAAAGCTAAAAGTGTGTGAACTGAGGCAGTATCACAAGCAGAGAAATATTTGTAGTCTAAGTAGGTAGGTGAGAGTACCAAAGACACTGCAGAAATATGTAGTGTTTCCTTTCTCAGAACCTTAGTACTAAAAAGCTGAGGCTTTTCTAGAGCTTGGTTTTGTCCGGCATCTGTCAAGCTGCAGCTTTTTTTAATCTTCCTGCTGATATGAAGCACCTGGACTGCAGTTTTGCTGTTGTCCCAGGCAGGTCTCTGTAGGGGCTGGCTTTGAAAGAGCCTGGCCTTCCTCTGCCTTTGCATCTCTCTCCCTGGGCAGCTGTGTGCCCAGCCATGCAATGAGCTAGCTACCTGGGGACCTAAGGCAGCTGAGATCGGTGACTTGAAGTGCTGTTTTGCCAAAGCTGCCTGGCCTGGCTCAGCATGTGCCTGAAGGAGCACTGGTGCTGGAGCAGAGAAAGGGGAAGGAGCAGGAGGGTGAAGGGCGGTGTCCCCCATCAGCTGCAGCCAGCAGTTCTGCTACCCTAAACTGACAACAGAACTAGAGTTTTAGTGTGGAAATGGGCTTCTTACATCACTACAAAGTTGTGTTATAAACATTATAAACTAGGTGGGTTTTTTTAATGTACTTAGCATGACTTTCTGAGCAAACCCATTTGTTTACCTCATTGTGAAAATGACTTCAGAAGGATTGCTATCGGAGCAAGAAAATCTCTTCCATAGGCTTGCATCTTCAATATTATTTTTCCTTTATCAATCTAGGTACTATGTTTATCAGTTACCTGGAAAGGGAAAATTTAGCTTAAATGGATGGACCAAAAGCTACTTTTATCCATTACCATTTTTGGGGGCTTTGGCGGAAGTTGAGGTACCTTTCTGCTTTGATTAACAGCCTGCTGAACTCATTCATGGAACTCCCTTTGCAAGAATGAATATGCCATTCAGTAGGTTGATAACTAGAAAAAAACTTCAAATATAACTGTGCCTGGTGGATCTGTGACACCCAAGTGCACAGAGGTCTCAGACGGGGATGCTGCTGGATGAAATCGTCAGCTGGTCCCCTCACGGAGAGCTGAATTTCCTGGATCAGTTCTGCAGGAACATCTGAATGGCAGCCTTGGGCTCGCTTCCCTTTGTAAGGTTTCCAGACCATGGTTTCAGTGAGGCATTTATCTTCATGCGGCTTCTTTGTCTTAACCATGTCACACGTCTAACCTGTCTGTACTGCTCTCCTCAGCATGTAAAGGGAGTGGATTTAATTACAGAAATGAAAAACTACATAGGTCTTCAATCTTATGTAGCTTTAAAAATAACTGGGTTTGGGTTTTGTGGGTTTTTTTAAGTTAAATTATTCATTTGTTGACAAGGTGTGAGAAAGGTATTCTTGTAACAGTAGCTTTAGCTGAAAATAATCAGCTTAAATACACACCTGCTAATCAGCTTTCTATTGACACTGTTAAATGGCTATAGCTGAACTTAACATTTCCATAGGCTGTTTTGACCTAAGTACTGTGAATTTTGATTCACAGTAGGATCTAGGCATAGGTTGTCTCAGACAGTGCAGTTTTAATCTTATTTGGCGATGTGGACATGTTCCCTGGAGTCCCAGCTCCATGGTTTTAATGCCTGTTGGTTTGCACTTTGAGGACAGTCTCAGAAGAGGAACCTGGTGTGCCCAGCTCAGTATACTCTATGCCCTGCATGTTGCCAAGTTTAAGAGGAACATGAAGGCCCCTGCAGCTTGTACCCTGCACAGTTTGGATTCCTCAGTTTCTTGCTTTGAAGTTTAATTGTGCACACTCCCAAGGTCCTGGATTTACCTTGTAAAACCAATTTGGCTTGCTGTCAGATGGTCTGTTTTGCTGGGTTATTCCATACGACCCTTTCTACCAAAATACCTTTGTTTAATGACTTGAATATGCATTACCATCCCAGAATGGCCTTTGGCAGTGACCATGTGGCTGTGCTGACCGTAGGGCAGATGGTTACCAGACACTGCTCTCTGCTCTCACTGGCTGGAAATGCATGCAAGGATTAGCAATGAAAGGTATTTGGGATGGGCTTTTCCAAAGGCAGTTCAGATTCATTAACAATTGGGTTCTGAACTTGGGTTTCCTTAAAATCTCCAGCTACAAAGACTAAACTTCATGGTTTGAATGTAAATGCCTTAGTTCTGGGAGCCTGGAGCAGGTAGGGATGTCCTGCTTGTCACCTGTTTCCCTTCTGAAGAAGCAAGCTAAGTGTATAAGTTATTTCTAGTTCCTTGTTTTAATTATGTAAGTAGAAATTGCAAGAGCCGCATATTTCTTGAGAGGTACGAAACTACTCCTCTAAATTAATTGCTCTCCAAATTGTTTCAGAGCCTCTTTGCAACCATGCTGGATGTGATCCAGCTCAGTCCTGCTACAAAACAGCAGGTGCAAAGCTGACTCAGCCTGTGCCCGTCTTGGCCCTTTGAAAATTGCCATTCGTGAGCTTTTCTCTGTGGCCTGGAGCAGCCCGAGTGTACCCTGTACAGCCAGACAGATGCCGATCCCCTCTCTCTCCCCTCCAGTTGCTGCATTGAAATTGATAAACTATTTTTTTCAAAATACCTTCATACTCTCTTTTTGTTAATAATAAATTATCTTCAGAGTGCTTTGGAGGTTCAGATAGAAGAGACTATTGTGTTTTACAGACAGGTGGAGAGAATGTGATTTGTTTTTCAGGGTAAGGTGATTCTTAAAAATACTTAATAAATAATTCTTTCAATTATTTGAGGCTGGGCCTAACTTGCCACACGTCATACACTTGCTTGCTGACACTTGTAGCATTTGCAGCATTGGGGGTGGGAACTTACTTCCTGATAAGTGAATGCTTCACATATTTATTCAGTCATACCTACTTAAATGTAGCTTACAGCAGGCTTTTTTGGTCTACTTGCCTCATCTCAAGTTGTCCAAGAGTAAAAATACAAAATGTGGCTTAACGTCCTGTATCGTTAGCCTCATTATAGAAGTAACACCAAGAGAAACTTGGTCAGAAACTTGAAAGCTTGTTTGGGTAGAATTTTCAATATTGAGAATCTACCAAAAGCATAAATTAGTTATTAGATATATTTAAAAATATATATTGTACGGAGAAGAAAATGAGGCTCTGTGACTACAGTAGACTTTATGGTCAAGTGAACATACATCTTGCAGTCTGAAATACAGCATTCGAGCAATGAAGTGTTAGTGCAGTGTAATGTCACGGAATGCTAAATACTTGGGGTTTTTTGTGGTAATTACCCCCCTTTTCACATCCTCTCATCTATTAAAATGCTGCCAGCTTACTGTCCTAGTGAACTCAGTTTCAAAATTGCAGTCAGTCTACTGCCTTTTCATAAATCATAACTAGGCCAGTGAGTGACTTGGACAATTTTATGAAGATAACTATTTGTTACAAACAATTTAATACAGGGTTCAAAAAAAAATCCAGTATATTTTATCCTCTTAGCATTAGGTTGTGGTGACTTTTAGGGGGAATGTAAGGTGAAAAATGTTTTATCTAAGCAGTTTAGCCATAAGGACTGAATTGCATGATGAATGGTTTATAATTAGAAAAAAAAATTGACAGGAGATACTGCACAATTGTAAGGTTTTACCTCCTGGCTACTTCTAGTGGAAACATGAAATACATTTTTTGGGGATATGAAGGCAACTTTTGTAGTCCTCTCCTTCAGCTGGAGCTAGTGTTGATGTGGTTTGGATCTGCTGCCGTTTGCACTATTGCAGGGAGTTGCCATGTGCCTGGTTCTCCACGGTTCTCTCTTGCAGGCATTTGTTTTATGATTTTGGCATGTAAAAAGCTTCACAATGAAATACCCATGATGCAAGTGGCCATTGTTAACTACTGCAGATGAGTGTGTAAAAACCAGCATTTCTGCTCTGAAGATATGCTCTTACCAAATCTCAGAAACTTCCTGTGATTCCCGAAAGTCGTGGTTCTGCTCAAAAGAACCAGGCTCTTCATTTCTAACAAACAGTTTTAAGAAGCCTAAAAAACCAGAATAATCTTGCTCCACATTGTAATAATACAGGGAGAGACTGTTGTATAGTTGTGAGGAGAGGCTGAAACAACCGGGGGGGAAGGAATATTTATGGCTCCGCTATTTGAATAAAGAAGTAAATATTGCTTCTGGCTGCCAAGTACAGCATTCCATATGCTCTGTCCTTAAAGCTTAAAACGGTTTAGTGTTACAGGTAAGATTGAACAGACCATGAACAAATGGATAGTGCATCTTTTCATCTCTGTGGCTCAATTTTTATCTGAAATGCTGTTGAACCACTTGTTCCCTGTTGAATTTTTTTGCTCAAGGTTTGTGGTCTGATGTGTGGCATAATGAAGATGTGGAATTGCAGAGGAAAGCACTTTAAGAAGGGAAAGGAAGCACAGTAGTAGTATACAAAAGTGCTGAAGTATGCCCTTCAGGTGTCTCTGAAGTGGCTGAGAAGTTGAAATGGAGATTTGTGTGTTTGTGTGTGCTACTGGAAAAGCACATGTTCCAGTTACAAATTTTTGTTTAAAGTTAAGCATCAATTCAGTGAGAAGATTCTTAAGTTGAGTAGCCGTCGAGTTTGATTAGTCAGGACTTGTGCAATATCTCCTTCCAGTGGATAGATGGCCAAACTAAGCAATTAGGGACAAATCATGGAAAAGGTAACTTTCTTAAAAGAAGGCAGAACACAGTCATAAAATACATGATTCATTCTGGAGATGAATAGGGCTGTGCAAAATATTTGCTGCAGACACTTCAGTCTCAAGTATTGAGACAAAGTTTGGTTTATGGGACTTCTCATAATTTCAAATTAACAATTCACTAGTTGGTGCTCTTGCTGAAGCTTCATGCTTCACATGCTCCGTTTCTTGCCACCACCATGATACTGGGAGCTCACTGGTTGTTTAGTAGTTCTGCTTCTTAGTTGGATGGCAGAGATTCACGTCAGGCTTGCGATCCGCAAGGAAGCATTGCAGCCTCCAGCTTTGTGGAGGCCAGACATTACCTTTAAGGTAACAACATTTAACTGCCAATGTAAGTTTTAAAAGTTTTTGTTTGCCTTTGTAACATTAGTCTTCTCATAAATCTGAATTGCAAACTGCCTGAAGGGGAACTGATGCATCTATTTTCTTTGACAAAGGTGTGGTTTGCTATTTGCTTTTTTCCTGAAGTGCTTTGCATCATCTGAAGCTCCATGTGCTGACATTTAAAGATAAGGCAAAGACAGGCAGCACATTCTTTTAGCTAAATGGAGGCAAATGAATAGCTCTGACCTTGCAAATAAAGAATTTAATGCTTGCTCTTTCCTCTGTTGCTTTTAAATGAAGTGGATCATGTGAAGCATTTTGCTACAGTTACCTTAACTGAGGCATGCAAGTTGCCTGCCTCTCAGCTATGCCCTTACTCTTGCTATGGAAGGTCAGATCCATGTGCATGTGGTTGGCTCTATAGTGTCTCGGTTTGGCTTGCTGCCTGGTTCTTTGCATTATAAAGTGATGTCCCCTAACAGTGATGTTTTCTCTTCCCCAAAAACATGACAATGCAGTGCATATATATTCAATAACTTTATGCCAAGGCAATGTTATAGAAGTGTAAATGCTAATTTTTCCTTTTTTTTTTTTTTCCCAAAGGGAGCAGTTGTAAGAGAAGTTTGTGGAAGGAATAAAGATAGGAAAGTAAAAATTTTTCTTGGTGGTGGTATAGAAAGTATCAAAAACTGTGAAATCTGCTTGGGTTGCAGGGAATGTTGTGGTAGGTTTCAGCTCAGCCTCTGTTGCATTATTGCCAGAATGAAGAGCTTGGCTTAAATCTGTCCAGATCAACAGATCTTTCACACAGACCCAGCACTGTTAAGCCTGCTTTTAAGCCTAAATCACATGCACATCAGTTTCCACGCAATACAGCTCACTCTCTTAATGCTTTCTAGTTCAACTGCAGGTTCCAAGTGATGGTAGCAGGGCCAAAACTCTTTACAGTTTCCTTAAAAGAGAGTGCAGGTGTCATTTATTGAGTTACTCATGCTTTTGATGAGCTGTAGCAAAGAAGGAATCAGATGTGTAACTGAAGGCGCTCTGCTGGGGCAGGCTGGTTTCCCTTGAGCTGAGCCCACTACTGCTTTGGGAATCAGTCCTTGTAGATGCTGTAATTGATTTATTTAAGACTCAAACACAACTGTGATGAAAATGCCCTGTGCTGCCTGTACAAAAATCCTTAAATCTTCCTGTGCTTTTACAGAGTTTATGTTTACATTGTTTGGGCAGTGTGCCAAACTGCTGAGAAGTGCATGCATGCATGACGTCTCCTGTCTTTGAGGATCACATTAAGATTTTAGTTGATTTTTCTCTTGAGCAGTCATTCATCTGACTAATTTATTTTAAACCAAAGTACTGGAGTCCATATAGAAGCAGTTTTGCTCAAGGTCAGTGACTACACTCTTGTGTTAGAAATCATGTTTCACCTTGCTTCCAGGCTTTGGGTGCAGCTGGAAATGCGAAAGGCGTTTGCTGCAGTCATATTAACAGTAGGAAAGTGACTCCTCCTATTCGGGCCTGGCTGCCTGGAGATGGGAATGCTAAATTTCAAACTCAAAAAATAGAAGTTACTAACTTCTGTTTTGCCTTTTAACCAGCTGCAAATATGGGGAGACAAGCCTAGGCAGTCTTCATAGCATACCTGTGTTAATACAGATGTAAAGAGAATTACACAGCATTTCTCTTTGCTTAATACTCTGTACTTTTTGGCTAAAACTGTTCTGTATCTTGCATATTTAAATATCTCAGACATACAAACATTAGCAGTACCTTTCAGATTGGCAGTTCTGTATCGGGCTGTGCATGTGAGGGCAGAATTGCTTCTCTGCTGTATATCTGAGTGTGAGTAACATTGAATGTGTAGTTTTCAGGATATTAAGACTCTCAAATTTAGCTAAGTGGTTTATATATAAAAACGCAAAGTACTCTGACAAATAAGCTACTGAAATGGGATCAAATTAGGTGAAGTAGCAAATGCAATTAATTTTTTTATTGGAGCACTTCAGTCTGTCTCTTGAGACATTCATTCTTCTATGACGTGACAAACTGTCACACTTGTGCTTTCTGTGTGGGTTTGTGGCTTAACTAGATTGAATTAATTTGCAGCATAAGAAACACTGAATTTAATATTTTTGCAAAGATCTTTTCATGTGTCCTTGGAGGTGGCACACATCTCATGGATAAATCATATTTGTCTTTGTATATCCATGTTGCTGTGCAGTGTGTTCACTGTCTTTAATACCTCTAAATGAAGATGTGACATTAGTATTGAACTTGATCCAGTTACTTTTTTTTTTTCTCTTTTTTTCTTTTGACATCTTCAGTAACCACTTCTGCAGCTTGTGAGAAATTGGAGAGAGACAGGAATGAACTGCAAGTTGCTTATGAAGGATTTTTGCAAAAGTTAAACCAGCAACATCATGATGACTTAGCTGAGCTGGAGGAGAGGCTTAAACAGTTTTACACTGCAGAATGTGAGAAACTCCAAAGTATCTGCATTGAGGAAGCTGAGAAGTACAAAGCACAACTCCAGGAGCAGGTTTGTAATATTCAAAGTAGAAAAGTTCTCTAGCAATTGATTTCTGCTACAAATGAGTCTTCAGAGAATCTTGGGTTTTCTAATAACAGAGCTTCTTTATTTAATGTGAAACTCTACTTCACTGCAGCTATAAAAATACTACTACATTAAGCTGTACAGATCTTAAACTTATGTTTAAACGTGGTAGAGATTCCTTGTGTTCTGCCAGCTTCAGTAACTTCTAGAGCTCCACTGGATATTTGATGCAGCTTGAGTTTTAAGATTTATAGAAACACACCTGCCCTCTGACCTTGCTTTGCAACAACTCCATGTGTGTGACAGATGCACACATCATCCTGTTGGTAGTGATAAATTGTAACGCATCATTTTCATTTACTGAGTGTTGCACATGGCTTAGCTTCTCCTGTTAAATCCTACTAAACCATTTTAAATGTACTCAATGTACTACATAAAGACATTGAAACAATGCTTTAAACAAGGGTTGATACACATAAGGGGAGAAAAATCATGTTGTCATATTGCAGGTGGACAACTTAAATACCACACATGAAAGCTTTAAGCTGGAACTCGAAAACAGACATTCAGAAAAAGTAGAGGAGCTGAAAAAGGAGTATGAATCCTCTTTTTCAGGCAAGTATTTTGTATTCAAATACACATGCTATAGTATTGCTAGTCACAAACAAAAATATTTAGGCTTTCTGATCAATATGTCCACTTCATTGTTCTTAGTGGCCAGCTGTCTTTAAAAACATTGGCTGAATTCCTTCCTTTGGAACTAACAAGCCTCATTTTACATACAGCAATAACCATGATCCCATTGTAGTTGAATGAAACTTTTAAAACTGTTTGAGTGGAAGTGACTTTTTCTTTCAGTAGAAAATGTCTGAATTGCCCTCAATGTCTCCAGTGCCTAGTAATTCCTCCTACTCCCTAGTTCAATAAGGAGCACCTCAGAATTGAAACTGAGGATAAGTAGGCTGTATGCTTTCCAGAATGACATGGACATTATACACTGGGTACAGTACACTGGGGCAAAAGTGGTTCTTCAGGGAGGGGGTGGTGAGTGTGCTTAGGTTTAAATGACATTGTATCTCATTAATTTAAGTGATGATGATTTCCATCCTCCTTCCAACTCCACTTGATAGCCAAATTTCCAGTGACACTTCTGTGTCTTCAAAACTGGTGACGCTTCCACTGCTGTCAAAGAGCAAACTCCTCTGCACAGCATCTCTGAAGGAGGCATGGAAATTTTTTCTAGAATCTTGTAGAGGAACACAATTTCAGTTTTTGCTGTGTTTCCTTCTAGAAACTCAGCTTTTTTCAGATGTGGCTAAATCCATTTGCTGCACACAGATGAATGCTTTCAAAACTGACATGCTCTCAGCTAATGAAATGGATATGCAAAGGGACAATCCACAAATCTGAAGTGGCAGTAAATCTGATACTTCATACATGCTTTGCATCAATTAATGATAAATGTTCTTTCTGTATTGTCATTGACTCTGCATCTGTGCATATGTGTATAGGCTGGCTTTACAGGCTGTTTCTTTCCAAAAGAATTTTCACTTCTTATATTAAAAATCTGCAAAAATAATTTGTTTCAGAGCTCAAGAGCACCCATGAATCTGAAAGGAAGTCACTTGAAGATTCTTTTAAAGAGAAGCAGGAATTGCTGGAGGTTTGTTAAAGGCTGGGGTCATTGCAACAGTCTAAAACTTGAAAGGCAGTTTGGAGATGTGCAGTCAGTTCTTGGCCTAACTATACCGTGTATTTTCATTTCAGAAAAAAATCGATGAACTAAAAAGTGAAAACGACTCTCTGAGTGAGAAGCTGAAATTAGAAGAACAAAAACAAATAGCCAAAGAAAAAGCCAATGTTGTAAGTCTTGATCTTCAAAAGTAATGGGGATGAGCAGATCTTGCCTGGGGTTATTCCATAATATGAAAGGTTTGCAATCAAGCCTGATAGGACTCCCTTACTTAGTAGTATTTTATGTAAGTGGCTCATCTGCCAGTTTTTTGCAAGCACTGTGATGCTGTCTATGAATTTTACCACTATAAATCTATAAAGCTGTTGAGTATATAAGTCAGGGGTGTAAATAATATCCTAAGCTAAATTGAAGACCTATGTGTATGCAGAAGTTGTACCACAGCTTTTTTCTGGACAGTTGATAACTGTTCTAACAGTGCTATGATCAGTGTGGGCTTGCATCACTACTACAAAACTCTCTTCTTGTACTTGAGTCTTTAACACATTTATTCAGACATTAATTTGTAGTTGTTGCTGATTTATCCTTCAGATAAACTTTTTTCCTGCCTTTCCTCTCAAGGCTGCTGTTGTCATTGATGCTCCTGGGATAGAAATGTGCTCTTAGGTTTTTCATGCACTTGGGAGGGTTAGATACAAACATGCTTATCTTTCTGGTTACCCAGAAATAACTGGAATACCAGTAGTATTGTTTATTCCATAAAGAGAAACTCCATGCCTAAAAACTCACCTAGGATGCCTCCAGTAGAAGTTGCCCTAGTTTTCACTGGAATTTAATTTGTTTGGGTTTTTTCTTCTTACTACTTATTCTAGTGGCAGGACAGAGCTGCTGCAAGAAGAATATGCAACCACAGTATGTTGCTGTGATGGTGGGATTTTGAACTGTATTCCACAGGAATGCTCAGATCTTGTTTATGTTAAAGGAGCAATAGTCAAGTGCCTTTACATAGCTGCAAATGCACTTTGCGTCCTGATGCATCATAAGCTTGAGGCTTCTCTGTGGAGAAGTACCAGTTTGACTCAGCATACTCTTCTGTACTAAGCAAAAATTCTGCACTGTCAGAATTTCCAATAACCCTTTGAAGACAGAGATGTGTTTACAACTCTCTGGTATCCTTTAGATAGCATCACTTGATATTCCCAGCTTTTTTCTAAAAACTTGTGTAGACCTTTCAGTCTTTTTATTTGGCTGTGTGTTCTGCTATGAGTAGCTCATGTAGGTGCTCAGATTAAACTTCAAAAAGACATTTTAAGACCACTGGGCTAGAGGAGGGAAAGACAATGAATTGAATATCGAACATACTGTAAGCTGCATTTAAACTTCTCAGGACTGCTTTTCTCCCTAGCTCCTGGCTTCCATGTAAAGTCCCAAGAGGGAGGAAGGAATTGTCTGCTGCCTTCACTGAGGCAGCACAGCATGCTCCACCCCTCACACGGACATCTGTTCAAAAGGGGTTAAACAAGAATCACTGATGCAATAGTCCTTAAAAACAGGCAGGAGAATGAACTGCATAGGTGATGGAGCCCCTGTTACCTGCAATATGTACTGTCCCTGTCCTTGTGGGACTGTGCCCCATAAAACTGCAGGCATTGCCCTCCAGTATGAGGTTTCTGGCGCAGCAGTGAAGCTGTTACTCAGTGCACTGCACCTGTATTCTTACCCAAATACACTAAAACAAGTTTTGCTTAGATACAAAATGCACTTAAACATTGATTTGGCTTGTGTTCCACTTGGACTACCTGGAAATGGACTGAGATTTGCTTTACTTCTTATTATTTTTGCCTGTGACTTTGCCTTTGAAAAGTAGACAATGTGTTTTATTCTGCAGTGTTTGAATGGTTCCTTACTCTGGAATATAGGTCCTTCAGGAAACCACATATGACCTTGCCCTGTCTCCCTCCTCTCCCCTCCACCTCTCAGAAAACAACAAAAAGGAAGAATAAAAAAGGAAGTCCTAACTTGCTGTATTGTAGATAAGTCATGGATGTACAGCAGTGCAAGATTTGTGTGTGCAATTGCATTGCCAGGCTTTAACAATAATGTAAAACTGAAAACTTTGAATTTCTGCTTATAAACCTTCGGACTCAAACCAGGGAAGATCAGTCAGGTTCTGAGGTTAAACTTCTGGTGCTTTTTTGAACTATTCCAGTGTCTGAAGACTCTTCAAATGTTTACTTTAATTATCTCTTGGGATGGGTTATGAGTAATATGAAATAAATTTTGGAACTCCTAACCTTAAAGGGAGCCTTTGGGCACTCCTGTGAAACAAGTTTTGCTGTGACAGCGTTAGTGCCTTGAGTCACAAGGGTTTTTCATGTCTGTATGAAGTGTTTTCTGAACAGCTTCTGAGGAAAACTGCAACTGTCCACCTACACCAAAGGAAAAACAAAGTCAGAGAAGAAGGTCGTATCAGATCTTGTTATTTATTCTAAACTGTTTGACTTGACTTCACTTAGAACAAGAAACGGTTGTTACCATAATTATTTTCTTGCTTTTTCTGAATAGCAGAGAAACAACTAAATTGTTCCTGAAATTCAGGGCACTAAGCAAACTCTCTGGAAATCTTTCAGAAAAACCCACAGATTATGTACCTGGAACAGGAGCTGGAAAGTTTGAAAGCAGTGCTGGAGATCAAGAATGAGAAACTCCATCAGCAGGATATAAAGCTAATGAAGATGGAAAAACTGGTGAGTGTTTCTAGGAGTCTGGCAGATTGGGGTCATGTCTCTGAGTTGTGTTCTGATAATGACCTCAGACTGGTCAGACTCAACAAGAATTAATATTTTTTGTTTAACAGGAAACATGAAATCATGATGGGACATGCTCATGTTGTAGGTACAGCACTCAGGGCTGTAATGTAAAGAGGGGGAAGGAATGCCCCGATGCTGTAAATGACCATGTTCTCTTTTTTACTTCCCTCTCTTCTCCCTCGTCCCTGGAGAAAAAAATCCTTACCTGCTACATTTGCTTGAGTGGTATGGAAGATAGATTGCACTGCCAGGAAAACATTAAAAAGGAAATTATCCTAATTTAATAAGAAGGGATCAAATAAGAAATGGAATAAATGTTGATTAGCTTAGGTCATTCATTTTAGCTGTTATCTTTAAGGTGCTTCTTTAACTGTGTGGACTTGCTCCTGACCGATGTGTAATTCCACATGAAAAGACAATTTTGGGGGCAGAACTTGTAATTACTCAGCATGCTGTTATTTGTGTCAGGATGGGGTCCTTCTTCTGGGTGGGGCCTTCAAACACTGTTGTAATACTTGCTTAAGCAAGACTTTAATGAGGAAGTATAGAAAGAGGTTTGGATACAAAGGATTCAAGTCAGTTGCTCAGTGTTGTACAGCAGCATATGTTACCCTAGTCTACAGTTACTAGTAAATTACTAGCAAACCTTCATCTTTCCTGAGAGATGTTGGCCATAGTGTAGAAGCCCTTGGATTATCCAATCATTTATTCAGTTTTTCCTTAAAATGCAGTGGAATCAGGAGACCAACAGAGAAAGCTGTTTACACAGGGGAGCTCCTAAATTTGGCATGTTACTGTGTTATTTCTAGACAGTCTTCTGTCTACAACAGCTTCTAAAACTGCTGGCTGTCACTGGCAGAAGTTACTAGAATGTCCTGGTTAACAAGTAGATCCCTTATGCAGTCCTCTTTGCTGGCATCTAACCAGCACAAGTGGCCAAGTGCCAGTGTTGCACAAGGATAAGGGAAGTAGGATCTATTTGATGTTACAGAACATTAAGCCATGGCAGCAGGTCAGTCTGACGTTACTTCAGGTTTTTATATCTACTGTTAACAAGGTCTACAAACTCCAGATTACGAATGTCTGTGATAGCTCAGTATTTTGATGAGCGAATGTATAGGTTTTGTTTTAAACTGTGACCTTCTTTCTAAGGTGGAGAACAACACAATTTTAATGGATAAATTAAAGAAGGTTCAGCAAGAAAACGAAGAATTAAAAGCTCGGATGGACAAACACATGGAGCTTTCAAGGTGAAAAATATCTGTGGACTTTTAGATGTGATGAGAAAGAAATTTCTGTATAAATATTAGTGAATGCAGTTTTGTAGTACTGTGTAAAAGAACACATCCCTTTCTTCCTCACTTGTCTCTCTACAAATGTGCATTCCTTTGTAGAAGAACAAGCAGGAACAGATTGTAAGGGGGTAAAGGCCCAGTATGTTCTTCAGTGCTCAAAACGAACATTTCGGGGAAGAAAAAGCAACTTGGAAATACCCTTCTACAAAGATTGTCTCTCTTAAGTGAGCTAAACTTCTGTTTTAAACACTTCAGTGAGTGATTTGTCCCCAGTTTAGATCAGTGTGTTATATTTAACAAATATGTGTTACATTTATCCAAAATGTGTTTTATTTAGCAATAACAGTATTATTTAACATGAACAAAGCAGGTCTGAGGTTCTCCTAACTTCAGCTTTTGCTTAAATCGATGGTCAGACTCTTCCAGTTCGCATCTTCTATGTAGAGCTGAGCCTGCAACAAGACCCAAAGGTTCCAGCACAGCCATTTAAAAACATCTATTATTTTAAGTAGGACAAGTCTTACTCTTCAGAAATTTTTTCCACCCTTTAGGGATGCTTCTTATTGAGAGTTTCTTCTGCTTTTTAAAATCTACCAGTTTAAATCCAACAAGGATGAGAACATGCTATCCTCCCTTTAAGAATGGAATTTAGTTGTGAGCCAAGCAGGGGTTTATGCACTTTCAAACCTTTCTTTACAATTAAGTTCAATACCGTAGCTTTCAGCTTGGGTTATGTGTTCTTATGTAAATCTTCTGTTTGCAGGCAACTTTCTACAGAGCAAGCTGTTTTACAGGAGTCACTAGAGAAGGAATCAAAAGTAAACAAACGCCTGTCAATGGAAAATGAAGAACTTCTGTGGAAGTTGCACAATGGTGACCTATGCAGCCCAAGAAAACTGTCTCCGAGTTCTTCATCTGTGCCTCTTCAGTCCCCACGAAATTCTGGTAACTTCTCTAGTCCTGCTGTGTCACCAAGATGACATCTCTTGAGAGAAAGAGAGGATTGCATTTCGTTTCTGATCTGCAGAACCAATCTTAATTTTAATCACAGGAGCAAGAGCTATATTAGCCGACTATGACATCTAAACATAACTGGAAACTATTCAGTGCAAAAATGGCAAGAAGAGACTGTGAATATGGGAGTAAGACATTCCCTCCTCCCAAAAAGACTTGTTTATGACCTCTATGGACATAGTTGCACAAAGCACTTAAAGAGCAAGGAAAGACTTGTTTGTTGCCTTTTCACCTAACTCTAAGAAGAAGCTCAGGGGCTTAGAGATAAAGATCACAACCTTTATAATATGTTCCTTATCACCGACACTTTTTTAAGGCTGTGTGTGTGTGCGCGCGTGTGTGTGCTGTGGATGGAATGGATGTAACACACTGTGCGTGTGTCTAATGCTGCCTTCTTTGCTGTGTACGTAATAAAGGATAAAAACTGAAGACTATACTTCATTTACTTCCTTGATACTGTTGACAGTATGCATGCTTTTAGCAGAGTAGCCTTGCCCAGCAATGAGGAGAAACAGCCACTCGTACTGTAGGTTAGTTTCCTTCAGCTTTCTGGCTTCAGTTTGGTAAAAAAACGGCATGAAAAGCTTTGTCAACTGACTCATTAATGTCTTGGCCAACCTAAGTATGCAACTTTGAATTAATTTTAAAAACAAACTGAATTGCAGCCATATTTTGCATGGGTTCTTGGGTTTTTTCTCTGCCATTTATGAGGAGACATTTTTTGCAGGATACAGTGGATTTTGGCTTTCAAGTCAACAGAGTTGTAGTCAGAACCACAGTAACCCTCGAGTTCAGAAGTTCTTATTTGAGCTGCAGGTTTAGAAACCTAGACTTTAGCATCTTACCAGTTGAAAAGGAATTGCTAATTTCCCAAAGCATCAAGTCCATTTCTGAGGATACACTAGATGTAGATTGGAAAGCCAAAGCAAAAAATGCAATAATTGTCACCAGGTGCATTCTTAACTCAGTTCTCGAGATGAATCTTAAGTAATTGGTGAATTTCAATGTAGCTGGTGACACACTTACTTTGCCTTTTTAAGCATTAGGATTTGTATGAACATTCCTCAGGGTTGGCTAAATTCACCTGAGGAAGAGGGAAAAGGTGGTATCTGTGTATTTTGTCTTGCTAATTCTGCCATACCTTCCCTTTTAGACTGCAGGATATTGGTCTTTTGCTAGTATTTGGTGAAAGATCCTGTACTAGAGATTCTGTAGAGTAGGGAGGGAAAATTGTCCTGGCTGCTGGAACTGGAGGACAAGGGTGTCAGTGTTTCTGGAAATGTCACATGATGAGCTTTAGCTTCAACAAGGTATTCATTTAGCCTTGCTCCACCCTTGATCAGACCTGTTTAAGATATCTACTTTTTACCTGCTAAACACAGATTCAACTTCAAATTGGTATTACAAACCCCTATCGATGTTTACAGTAGCTTGGGTTTTACAGTAGGGCCAGGACCACTGTTACAGTACTGGTTAGCAAATGCTGTTAGCTGGACATACAATTTGCCATGACAGTTACCAGTATCTGCTGAGTTTCCCTGTGTTTTTTAGTAGTTTGAGGACAGGAGTCAGGGGGGAAGGAGAGCATTCAGGGAACTCAACTGGAGGACCATTTCATTTTACCTGACTTGCAAAACCTTGTCTAGTACTGAGGAATACAGACATAGAAACAAGACTCTTAACAGTGCTCATACAGTAAGTAAATTTGTAATAAACTTGTGATTGACTGTTTCATCATTAAATTTACTTAATCTTTCATAACGTACAAGTTAAGGGTGCCATTTCTATAGAATATTATGCTTTCTTTTAATCCTTTATAGGGCACTGTACAAACCACTTACTGGTGGTTTCAGTACTTAATATGTTTTTCAAATTCATCTACGAAGATCCTGTGTTGGCTACAACTTGGCTTAAAGTATCTCTTGGAACATTCTTATTTTCTATGGTCAGAGATTTGATTGCATGTATTTGAGCTGAATGCTTTACAATAAATTTTTTGTACCAATTTAAGGATTTTTCTTCTGCTTGTATTAGTCAAATAATCTTTAATCTAGGGAGGAACATGCCTCTAGCTACTAAAAACTCTTAGTGCCTGCTCAGCACAGCAGAACAACAATAGTGAAGCTTCACTGCACAAATTAATGTTCAGCTAGCCCTTTGAAAATGTTACCCTTGCTACTCTAATGTAAGTAGAAGTTACACAGAGCTTGCTTGTGATTATTAGCAATTCAGTTTGAGTTGGCCATTAACAAAAAAAAAATGTAGATTAGGTACTCAAAGTGCATATGTCTGGTAAAGGCATCCTACAGAACTCATTAAAATGCTCACCTTATTCAGGAAGTTTTGTGTGTGAGAAAAGCCACAGTTACAGTTTAGCAGTCTAAGAGGTCATGTCACAAGAACAGTTGTCCAGCCACTGGTAAGAACTTTTATTACATTAGTTGCAAAGTAATGCCTCAAATAAAACATGCAGGAAGATTGCATACAAGTGTTTGAAGGTCAGATATAGCATAGCCCTTCATGTAACAGAGCAGGGAAAGCTTTTCCAGGCTACTGGTACAGAAAAGTAAGTATGGTATAGTAAATAATACAAAGACTGTTCATTTGTTGATAATTTCCCACAGTGCACAGGAGACTCCTCATCTCTAAATCGCTTGCAAGTAAAATCTTTAATGCTTTTATGAAGAAATCAAGACTGCTTGTATATAGAAATCAGACTACAAATAACACCTGTTCAGTGTTTGTCCTTTTGGTCTCAAAGAATTAAATAATTCTATTCATCTGTAAATACTGTTTTAATGTTTTTCTGTTTGAGTATCAGTATTTCAAGCTTTACCTTGGGTACCATGTGTTAGCAAAAGCTTTGTTCAGTGCAGTAACTTTTACATATTTTTGGGTTTTTTTTCTTTAGCATAAAGTTAGAAGCTTGCTCACCACAGTCATAGACCAAAGGTCAAGCAATTAAACAAGTGATTTTCTTCAGATACTGAACTTTAACTAGTAGTTCTAACTCTAATGATAAGCTTCAAAGGAAGTTACAGTGACATTTGTATCTACCAAGTAGTTTCTTGCCATTCAAACTGTTCATAATATGGTTCACCTTCAATTCACCTTTCAGTACTTTTCTCTAAAGGTCGTTGTATGAGTTGCACTGTATTTGCTGTACAATTTGAAGTGAATCATTTCCTTAAGCTAAATGAAGATGTTTCTCATTACAAACACCAAAGACACTTGCATGTAAACTGGTATCATGCAATTCATGCAGGAAATTCCTTCTAGACAGTAAGTAACCTCTATATTTAAAACTGTAGTTGCCCAACAGCCAGGAAATCATTTAGGGCTGAGCTGGAGTTAAAAAGGTCATTAGAAAGTCAGGATAATCACTGAATGTTTAAGAAACAAATACCCTCTGTCCATTGCTGCTGCCATGCCTCAGAAGAGCAGTGACACAGGTATGGAAATGGAAAGAACAGTACTGGCAGCTTTAGGCATGTAACCTTGCAAGTAATTTACATTTCATTTCCTAGGCTCCATTCTCTTATCCTGGGTCACTGTTCATTTAGGTGGAAATGTGTAACTGCATCAGCTCTGCCCAGGAGGTTTTTAGTAAAATATATAGTAAAATAATTCTCATAGTTTTAAATAAGAATTATTTCAGTGCTTGGGGGGAAGGACAGGGGATGATGGACAGGACATGACACTTGTGACTATTCTTCCTTAAAGGCACTGCTTCTGTAGTTGTTATCAGTCATGAGAACTGCACCTGAGGGGACTACTCAAGCAATGTGATTTAAGCCATCTCTTCCTCTCCTGCCACAATGTGTTCAATGAAGTGATGCCACCACATGAACTGCTGTGCTATGAACAAGTCTGGGCAGGTGGCACGATCTCCCACTTGCTACATATTCTGAAGCAAATCAATTGTCAAATTAAAGGCTCAAATGCACTTTGAACTACAGTTGTAGTTCAACTTAGGAGTTATGCCAGCTTCCTAAATTTCACAGGGAAATGCATTGTTCTTATAAATGGAAGTGCTAAAAAGGAATTAATAAACAGACTCCTCCAGAAGATAAGGGATTCTTAATTTGGTCAGATTAAAAAAAAAAAAAAAAAGATACAAAACCAATTTTTCCCCTAAAAAATGGTACAAGGACCTTTTTCAGGTATGACATTGTATAACTTGTTTAGTCATTTGGGTAACACTGTAATATTCTTGATACATTTTAACAGATTAACAAGAATCTGCCTCTTACACCTTCAAGGTTGGTCCTGCTGCATACCATGTTTTTTTTTGTAGATACCTTGATTCCAGAGGCCAAAGATACTATAAGCACCTGGGGAGTGTTGTCCATGAAGCCTGTTAACATGAGACCTGCATAGAACCATTTCAGTCTTTACTGCGGGTATTTATCAGTTACATTGATTTGGGTTCCTGCATGCTGAGGAAAAAGCGTTCAGCAAGCTTGTTTAACGTTTTCATTAGCTACACTGTTCAAGCTTCTGACTTTACTGAGAAGCTGCCATTTTTACATTAGCTCTTACATCTGTCACTGCTCAAAACAGTGCTGTATGCATATGCTCAAGGGTCTGAATTAGCTGGAGCACCATGTCACCTCAGGCCTTCACAGAAGAAAGCGTTAGGAATTCCAGTCAAATGCATGCTGAGACAGACTGAAGTGTGTGAGCAAGGGACCAGTTCCTGGTTTGGTTCCTCATACGCTCAGAATAACCTGTTCGTCACATGCCTTATAAGTAAAATGCATCAAATTTTTCTTGTCATTCAATTCCACTACTGAGAAGTAGATTTGTATTGGAAGTTCTAGCTTACATGAATTTGGTGCTTGAGGCTAGGAAGAAAAAGCATTGCCAAAATATCCAAAAATGTTGTTACCAGGTTCTTAACTCTTCCTCTGGCATGTCTCTTTCCTTGCATTAGTTACTAAACCAAATGGCTTATTTATCCAGGTATAATTCTGTGTAAATGAAACATCTTTCCTTTTCTCCTAAGTAAATCAATACAATCAAGTTGAACTTATGAACATAAGAAGAAATTCTGCTGTATAATTGAACATTATTCTAATGTTATATTTGCTTTTTTTTCTTCTCTAAATGATAATATATATGTATAAATGCAAGTTTTACCTTCAGCAGCCATAATTCGCTACATAAGTTACTAAGCATAATGCTGTACATCTGTTGAGGAGTGAACTACTAAGTAAGCTACGTATTTTAAGGTTGTAAGAATGCAACAACATAAGGAAAATACAGCACACCTGACTGCTTACAGGTCTCTTGAGATACTGATCTAGGTGCTAGAGGATATTTAACTTTACCAGGAGTGAAATTTTTGTGCGTTTATGTCTTTACACATATATGAAATGAGCACACACACACATATTTATGTTTTTATAACGTTCAGAAATTTAATTTTTCTTGCAAAATAAACATCTGCTATTGGTTAATTTTGTATCAAGGGTTTTTTTTGCTTGTTTTTTGCTGTTCTTTTAAACATGTACAGTACTCTCATTATTAAAATTGCACGCACCACACAGCAGGCTGACCTTATGCAAGAGTCTGAGGGAAAAGCCCATATTATAAAGGAAAGCCCAAGAGCACCCATTCCTAAATACAACATGCCCTATGCGTGTTCAGGCTTAAACTTCAATGCTTCATAGTAGTTTCATTAACTCACAACTAACTACTGCTGGGCATAGTGAACTCTGTTGTGGCCTGTCAAGCTAGTGAATATGGAATGCGTTGACATATAAAAAGAAACAGTGAGAGAAAAGCTTCATTTAAACATTCATAAAGAAAATTAATGGCTATAATGTCAAATAACATACAGTTCAGTCCAGGTCCAGAAGTATTTCCTATCAATTTAGTTCAACTTTAGTAGCTACTGTTGTTTCTCCTTGTAGGTTCTGAGCTATACAGATGTAGTTTCCAGCATCTTTGGCTTCAAAATTCTCAACAAGAAGAACACTCTTTGAGATTCTTGTAGTATGTCCAGCTCCTCTGTTTATCAATCTCCAGAAGTTTTGGATAATCACAGGCCTCTCAGACTGTTTAAAAGAGAAAAAAAAGAAAAAAAAAACAACAACCCACCCACACAAAACATGTGATTCTCCAAAGTGTACTTAGCAACAGCACCCCATCAAACCCTGATGCAAGAGGTTGGATAGTAGAAGCCTATTAGTCAGCCCTAAGTGAGGAAACTGAAGGTCTGGCAGTTGCAGCAACATTCCTGCATTAAATACTGATGTACCAATAAGTTATGCCAAATAAAGGTAATACAATGGCTCTTCCACTCTAAGCACAGGTACTGTTTATCTTTAGATCAGTGATGGGCTGACAAAGCTCTGCCTGGAGCCTCTGAGTGAGCTCAGTTTTAGGCCATTTACTAAGGCTGCATTTGGGTACCTGATCAGGTAGCTTGGGGGATGTGTCAGGATGGATGTGTGAGCTCATTTTCAGACTTTCAATGTCTCAAAAAGAAGGCAGCAGTGGCATAAGTTAATTGCCAGGCACATGTTGGAAACTAATTCCTCCTCTAGTTTTAGAAACCCTGTATTAGATATCATACAATAAAAATAGTAACATTCCCAAATACTTCTAAATTAATCCTTATGTTCTGGTTTCCAAATGTGTATATAACTTCAAAGCCAAAACACAAAAATCAATGTTTGGATAGAAAGATGTTTTTTTACTTTTTTGTTTTAACAGGCTTTTTCTTTACCCTCCCTTTTATAAGACAATTCTCTGATGGACTGTTTATGAAGTCACACTCCGTGGCACCTCAGAAGGTCACAAAGGACTGGATAAGAGAAACTGGCCCAAAGATAGACTATAGCAGTCTCTTTCCTTCCAAAATCCATCAGCTGCTCGTCAACAGCTTTAAGTACACTGGCTTCTGCTATATCAGTAACTGGGATAAAACTAAGAGAGAGGTTTCTGCTTGGAAACCATCTCCTCTTACTTCGTAAAATAGATGGATTAACCATTTACCAATATGAATGCTACAAGGCTCAAGCTAATAGTAGCAAAAAGGTAAGTTATTCATGTATCTAGAGCCAAAGCTACAATCTCACGCTTGCAAAATGACCATACAAAGGCAGCTGCCAGTCTTTTTGAAGCTTAGAGATGAGTCACAATGGAGTCAGGCAATGCCTAGAAGTGCCAGTTTTAAAAAAAAAAAATCTTGGTAGCTCTAAATCTCATATAGAAATTCTTAACCCTTTAAAAGTAATCAAGCCACTTAGCAGAGCACTGCTTCCAGTTCCCAGCCTGAAAATCAAGTGCGACCTACGATCCGGTAGTACTGCACACTTAATTCAAGCCTAAATTAGTTCTTCTAAATATGCTAAGTAGAACTTCCTTGACCCTACTGAAAGTGAAGGTAAAGGCCATGTAAAGTGGATGCTGTTTGCCTGGTTGGGCTCCTGCTAGCCCAGTTTTTCTCATACTAATTGCCTTCTGCTTTGAAGCCTGTTTCATGGAATCAGATTAAGGAGTGGATCTGTATGCATTTCAGCAGGTGAATGAGCAAATGCAATTGTCAGAGGGTGGAAAAACTAAGGGAAAAATAAGAACAAAAAATAACTGAGTGGGGGGAAAAAAGAGAGGGAGAGGTTAGTGAATACGGAGATGAAATGATGGTCTCCCTAATGCAATGTACCTGGGAACAAGCATGGATTAAAGTGCTGCTTCTGCTCAGGAATCAAGCAGTAGGTGACAGCCCAGCTGCTGAGTGGGGTAGTGGTGGTGAACAAAACTATCACTGAACTTCCTGCGCTGAAAGCAGCAGCATGAATGAAAAATCATCCAGTTAATCTTAGAACCTTGTCAGTCCTTTTTCTTGCATAAAAGAAGGTCTATTTGGCCAGCATCACTGATGATCCTCTATCTTCTCCCTCCACCACCACCTTTTTTCTTTGCAGAATGTGAATACTTTCTCTCCAAACAAGCATACAGTGCTTCTACTCTGACATTTACTTGATCACTTTGCTGGGACAGACATCCAACACAACTCTTCCCTCCCCGTCCCCAGGCACAGCTGGAGCTGAGACTGTTTACTCCAGTGGATAATAAGCACATCAGCCCTTTCCAGGGCAGATACAGGCCAAAGTCTCTCTCTCACCCCAGTAGGTAGGTGCAGTGAGAGGGTGTAGTCCTCTGCCAATAGTGCATGTGCCCTGCAGTGCAGCTGCAGTATCCACAGCAAACAAGGGAGTTCATTTGCATGTGTTTAGCTGTTTATATTCCATCAGCGCTACAGAGGCACAAAGGTGTAGTGCACATGCCAGTGTGCATCAGGAGCTGTAAGACCACTGGAAGCACCTGGGCCAAGAACAGCCAGCAACCACACTTGGGGCAGCAATCGGGCTGTAAAAGATGCAGAAGTAGCAAGGGGTGGCCACTAAGGAGATACGGAGTTTTGGAAGGCCAGGCTGAGTCTAGGATTTTAATTCTTTCAATTGTTCTTTGTAATTACAGTTAGTTACAAAAGACAAAAATGATGGGATTTGTACAGACAGTTACTACAGTTCATTAAACAGATATCAAGGGAAGCTGAATACAAAAAACCAAAAAAGACCCCACAAGACAAAAAAATGGAAAACCATATCAATCAACAAAGATAATGTGACCAAGCACAGGCACTTCTTCTCTTCCCCACCCAACAGAGTCAATCGTTATACAACTGTCAGAGTTAAAGCACCACCTTGAAGGACAGAGAACACTGCCATTTGTTGATGCATCCCCCCCAAAGAAATGCATTGGGCCTTTAACCAAAGACATCAGGCCTTTAACTAAAAAAACACCATTGCTCTGCAGCTCCCCAAACTTTGAAGCACTTCTGTTTTCCTTAACATTTTGCTTTTTACTTCAGACAGCTGCAAGTTTCTCTGCTCATTTTGACATCTGCTCCTTTCCTTCCTAAATTCAAACGGACACCAGAAACAGGAATTCTGCCAAACTCTTCCAATGCTCTATCCAGTATTTACTCTTTAGATCACCTACAGCTTGGACAGGGCAGGAAGGAGAAGTTGATAATTGCTCACAAACATCATGGGGTCGGGGGAGAAAGATGGGTGGAGGGGCAGCGGGGAAAGTAAAAGAACAAATTAACATCTAAGCAAGGACCTGGTTCTACATGCCCAGTGCCCTCACCAGCAGTTCAAATCCCTTTCGTGCTCACTTGCTCTCTGGTTTTCCCCCTGCAGAGGCACACACCTTACCATGACAGTAGAGCACTACAGCCTCTATCTTAATGGCTATTGCAAACTTCTGGAGTCTTAGATTTGAATTTCCTCAAGCCTAGTAAACACTGAACTCCAATCAGTCACTTAAACCATTGTCTTTGCTGTTAAAATACTTACTTCTATGCTGCATCGAGAGACAAAGTACCTTATTATCAAGCTCTGCATTGTCCTCTAACAACCCAGAACCAAGAGGGCTGGCAAATGGAACACAATGCCAACCCTTCGGTCACAGAGGATCCCTTTCCCATGGCGAAGGGTCCCATCTTCCAGCAGTCCTTTCTTTGCTCCTAGCCTGTTTAGGATAAACAGCAGGAGGGATGAGGCCGATTAAGAATCAAGCCCCTACTGGCTGGGGTGGTTAGAGGGAGAAGAAAGTGGACCATCAGTGTTGCTAGTCAGATACATCTTATTGCAAGAAAAGAGACATCGGATTCACTCTGTGTTTCCAGTGGATTCTTTCAGATGAGGCTGGGCAGAAGCAGATTCTGCTTCTGGATGTGGGCAACAATTAAGCTTAAAAATTCTGTGCTGGAATGATTCATGTGCCCCAGCCACAGAGAAGGAAGGGATATGAAATGCAGAGGCATCAATGAGGCTTTGTGGCTTGCCCTAGAACAGCCTCCTGACGCTAGCTGGCTTTGACCCTGTCTGAGGCTTTTTTTGGAAATGCTGCCAGAGGCCAAGTGTCTCTGGAATGGAAACCTGAGGGAGGAGTGAGCTTTGCTGAGCTCGATTTTTGCTAACATGCTCTCCAGCTTCATCCCGGTGCTGCTCCTAGATTCGCAGGGAAGTTCAAAAGGGATATGCTGCCTCCTCCTGCCAAGCACGCCTCAGCTTTTATGCAAGATGCAGACACCACAACCTGAAAGAATTTTTACTCCAAATCTAGATGCTGACTGCATGCAAAGTCTTGCCTTTATGAAGAACAGACCATTTCAAGCAGGGCATACATCTCTTACCTCTCGCCCTGGGTACTGCCACCTGAAGTTCACATCTACATCTGGCTCCCCAAGGACTGTGCAGATCACCTGAACACTGTCACCGAGTTGAGCTCTATTGGATGACACCGCAAGTGTGGCTGAGGGTGGGCCCTTGGGAACTGAGAGAAAGACAGTGCTTGGAAAAAGAAAACTGGCTTCTAAAGTTAAATACACTGGCAAAACTGAGAGTCAATTTTTGACTCTGCTTAATGCAACAGGTAAGTGTTTTATACCTGCAACTACACTGGGAAATTGCTGGATTTAAACCTACAATGTTTTATCACATATACTTTTGTTCAAGATGTTAAAAATCTGATACCATTACTTATTTTACTTTTTTTTTATTGTTTTCTTAGCCATGTCAGCAAAAGAGTTAGTTTAAGCATATAGAAAACTGCACTTTACCTTCCACATACAGTAGGTGATATTTGATGGAAATCTGAGGTGCTCCCTGTGACTCTGCTTTGCAGTAGACAATGCCCTTATGATCAGAAGTAGGGTGCTGGTAGACAAAACCCTTTTTTGCATCATAAATAAGATCAGTTCCATCTGTTTCAATTTCTTCTGCTGGAAATTCCCTGTGTAGAGTTACTTTTGCTGAAGGAGTAGTAACACGGCATGGGATGACTGCAGGTTTATCTGGGTTCAAGTAGACAATCTCAAAATAACTGGGAGTAGGTACAAAAAGTTCCTCTTTGTCTGTGCAGAAGAGTTGATATAGTTAAAAAAATATTTACCTCTTGGTTTAACAGAAAGAAAACAAAGTACATGCAACAAGAGAAAATAGCTATGAGCAACATTTAAAGCAAATCTTTTTGGTTTAATTTTTAATATGCACCCACAAAAGGAAAAATCACAGCTTGCATTAAAAACATTAAACCAAAAAGAAAAACAAAGTATCCTTTATTATATCTTCAGACTTTTTTAATCTTAAGAAAAGCTTTGGAATTCCTTTTAATAAATTTGCAAATACTTATCTGGATCCCATCACCCCTGGCAAGATAAGGACTACTAGGAAAAGATACTCTTTGGAGCTACAGACTTTTTATATGTATGCTTTTAGGCAAACTGTTTGATTTATTGCTCTAAGTAGATGAAATATTCAGTGCTTTTAGAATGACAGTTAAGGAGTATTTCCATAATTTGCATGCTTCTTAGAAATATAAAGATGACATTTCTTTCTAGCATGAGCATTTATATAATAACTTGACTGAAAAGTTTATTCCAAAATTTCTAAAGGAATGTATCCCAAAAACATTAAGCAGTTCTGATAATTCTGCACAGTCTCATGGTCTAATTTAGCTCCAAAATGTATGGCAAACAATCCTATCTTAACATTTTGTACTAAAATGTTTTCTAGCCAACAATACTTTGGTTCTACTTGGGATTGAAAGTTGTTTTACATCCCAAATGATTTCCATAAGAAGGTCAAATTCACAATTTGATTTCAGCTCTGTTGTATCAAGTAGCAGTAAACTGTGCACAAGCTCTGTGGGACAACACACGTACTTAAAGAGTGTTTTGTCTCTCAATGTGCTATACAGACTCCTGGGAGAAGTTGTGGCCTTACCAAGGTCAGTGAGATCAAGACTTTTAAGCCAGTGCAGGTAACTGGAAAAAAGTGGTGGGGCAGGAGCCATCTGAATGCCATGACAAAATGAATCTTCTGCACAGATTTATTTTCTTTATTGAGACCCATTTTCAAAAGTTAAACATTTTTATATTCATTTGATAGAAGCTCCTCTGAAAGTCTGTTAACTATTTTCAAAGGTGTTTGCTTTGCTTGCATTATGCATTACTTTGGGTATATGTCTTGCATAATCCACAGGGAAAATGGACCCAATAAATCATACTAAGCAAGTATATTCTTGCTGTCTTCCTTAACATCCACTAAAAAAAGATGAAAATAGCGGAAGTAAAATCTTGACAGTGAAATCGCTGATGTAGCTTTATTTCTGTCTTACTAGCAAATATACTTTCACTAATAATCCCCCAGGAGTTAATTACCTGTGAAAAAGATGTACGTTGAGCCTGTTTTAGTCTCATCCTTCCTACATTTGTTACCATTGCACAGCTGAAGCCAGCAGCTGTATTCACCTGTGTCTGCTGCAGTGGAGTTTGCAAGGATCAGCTGACCATACCTTTCAAGCTGCTTTATACTGCAGAGAAATAAAAACAAAAGGCACAGACAAGCACAGATGTATCTCCTTATACATTTCTGTCAGCTCAGTTCTACTTTTGATTTTATATTCCTACTCTGCAACTGACCTACCTTTCAAAGCTCTGTTGCAGCTTCCCCTTTTGCTCCAGCCAAGACCTGTTTTTTCACGATTTTAACTACACACGAGAGCTCGCAAGTGTTTTTGTCTTGTAAGTTAACTTTTGGATTCTTTTCAGTCCCCATTTTTTAAATGGGCTGTGACTGTATGTTTTATGTCTGTTTGTCTACATATAGCCCTTTTTTTCATGCTAAAAGTCAACCTGCATGCATCTCAGTGTTTTTTTAATACCATTAACGGTAGCACTGCTTCAATACATCTAACAAAGATAATTCATGAGAAATAAACAGCCAGTACTTTAATAAGAGTTTGTTTAATGATTTATGCCTGCTTTCAGGCTGAATGCTTTACCAATCTTTAACATACTGCTCCAAGTTTCCACTTACAAACATCATCATTTAAGAGCTTCTATCTCAGCTTGGATTTGTACTGCAAGGAAGTCATTTTGCACTACCTGCTCCTCTTCCCTAAGCCACCTCACTGGCATCCTCTCACTGGAGTTTCATCATCACCCCTCAGCTATTTCAGAGCACAACCCTGAGAAGTGCTGGATGGGTTCTGGCAGTGCCATCATGTAACTACACAAAATTCAGTCTGTCTGATTATTTCAGACTTCATTTGCTTTTTTCTCTTTCTCTTGAATTTTCCAGGTATGTCTCTCAATAGACTGGCATTTTTAAATGTACAACTATTTATAAATATGTAGTAGATATATATGTAGATACTGCCAATGTTTCTGAGGGTTAAAGGTCCTATCTATGAAATACAGCAGCTACAGCCTCATCTTGTTCTTTTTTTATATTTCAAGGTTTGCTTTCCTGGCTCTTTCTTGCAGATAGATGGTGTTATAGTTGGCAGTCTGCTGTGTTGACTTTTGATGGATAGCAAAAGCAATGTCCCAACAGAACCAGTTCTCAGGAAACCCTGTCAGCATAGCCATGTGGCAGTACTGATGCATTCCAATGCTGCTCTGACCCTTAAAAAACATTCTCTTCAGTCACCTGCCTTTCATGGTAGTACATCCAGAACATGAAAGGTTCCCTATTTCCTTTGCAAGACATCAAGTCACAAGGTCATTTCTTTTCTAAGCAAGTCAGGAGTGATTTTTCCAATTTTAGGCATTTCATAACTTCTTTTTATTGTTTCAAATTGGATTTAGACAAATACACAGCTTGCATGAAATCTGAACAGCTCTCATATTCATTCAACTGTGGATTCTGTTAATATTTATTATCCTCTTATTTCTTCTTATTAATGCAACAATTATTCTGTAAGACAGAATCATTTCTTTCTGGGATAAGCATGCTTTGAAGAAATTCTTATCCTCTAAAACCCCTCATCACTGAGTAACAGCAGCACTGTAGACTTGCCTGACTGTACTGTATTCTCTAAATGCTCTGTTTTGGTTAACTCTCCACTGCAGGCAGAATAACTGCTTAAACAGGGAGGCTACCACTTCCAGCTACATGTGCTTCCTGAAATTTCTGACTCCCTGGAGGTGTTCTGCTAGCAGTTTGCACAACTATCAGCAATCATAGCCAATGGTTCATGCAACCCAACATTCAGCCTCCAGTCAGGCCGGAAGCTTAGAAATTAAAAGCAGACTAAATACACATCCCAAACAGAGCTGAGAATCATCTTTTCCATTAAAGGCTTCAGACCCTATTACTACACAGATCCACCACAGGGCATTTTTGAAGCCTGTCTAAAGAACCAGACAAATCATGTTTCCTACAGGGTCATGTGCTTGTCCTACATGGCCTTGCCTGATTTCACTGCTTGGAATCGTGTAATTATGTAATCATGTAATTATAGTGCAGTAGCATTTTCATTTTTAATACATACACTACTTACATTATAAATTATCTGGAGTTTATGGATAAGTTTTGAGAGATTCCTATTTCTGCAAGAGATCCTGCTGTATATCATACCCAACAGGAAGAAGAGGGAAATCCAAAACATGTCCTAGTCTGTATTATTATTATTTAGTTTCACAATTCACATTTCATAGGCTATATGACTACATCAGCATAAAATGTTTTGAAGTGTGGAGTACTAAATGTCAACATTACAGAGAAACCTTTATGCCAGAACATTTTTGCCTCCTTTTGTTAATGCAGACCCTGAACTATAGCTCAAAATCCCAACAGACAGAAAAATAAGGTCAGAGTTAATTAATTATTGTACACTGTGTTCTACTTAGGTGAAAACGAGCTATCCAGTACTCAATGGAAATAGCCTAGCAAGGTAGTCATCCACAAACATGCACTAATGAAACCTGGCAACTGAGAGTGGGAGTGTTGAAACTTGTGACACGACCATATTAAGCAGACAAAACAGGCCATATAAAGTAAATTACAAATGGTAAATCCTGCAGCCGACCAATATTTCCAGAATAACTTTTATTTCATTAGTATTTTAGATGCAAGGAAATGTGACTCAAAAGCCAAAACTTTGCTGTGCTGTAGATATCACAAAGTAAAAATGTTGTATATACAAACATTCCAATATTTTTTAAAGAAAGTAGAAAACTAGTCCAAAATCTTATTCCATAAATTCATTTTATTAAGCTTTAGTTATCTGAAGCTCAGAAGATCTTTGCCAGAAAACTATGCCACGTTTAGAAGCTAAAAAAAAGATATAAAAAGACAGTATACACAGCATCACTCAAACAACATCTAACAAACTCCTCTAAAGCAGGTGCATTCATACTGACAAAAGAGAGCTTATCTCAAACACACACTCACTAGGAGAAGAACATAACATCTTACTGTTTTACACAAAAACCCCAACCCTAGCTTTCAGACTTCAAAGCACAAGCAGCAAAATGAAATTCAGTTATACACACGAGCACAGCCAACTCCCACTAGGCCATTCACTGAAAGCAGTGTAACTTTGCCCTCTACAACATTCAGTTTCCTCAGTATTTTTGAGAGCTCTCCTGTCCAGACACACTCTGCTTACACAAATGTACATGTGATGTATGTCCAGCTCTTTGCCCCGGCTTCCCCCATTAGAGCAGTTCCATTTCGTGGGACTTTACTTACCAGATTAAGTTCTCTGATAAATACAGCTGGTCTTCACCAAGTGAGAGACCCATGCTCCAGGTCAGGCAGAGCAGAGATTATGTATAGTTAGACTGCCTTTTTCCTATAAAGCATAGGAAAAGGAAAATGTGCTTGCCCTTATTTTTTCTTTCATCACTTTCATGCATTGTAGATCCAGTTTCTGGGTGAGCCTACAGTCATTAATTTGTTATGTACAGTCTTACAAAACAGCATTCCAGCCCTTCCATTCTGGAGGTGTATGAGCTACCTTTGACCATTAACACCACCAATATTTTTGGCCAGTTCAGCCAGTACACAAGATTTTCAGACAAAAAGTGTATTGATGCTATATAAAGCAAGAGAGCATTACAGATAATGTAAGGTGGTCGTGAAGCAAGCTAGTGTGTATCCTTAACCTAAGCACCATGTTTGCACGATTCGAGCTTTCTCCCCAGAGTTGTATTGCGTGCTACAGTCTCTAAAGCTAAGTAAATCATTTCAGTGTGCACTGTTATTTACTCCAATTAGAATAGTGGAAAGGCAGAATTTCTACTCTATCTCAACAAGAAACAGCCAAAGAGCCCTCCTCCTTTCACTCTGCATCTTCCCCTCCCTTGGATATGGTAATTTTAGCACCTGTTAACAGCTCCAGACCTATTAAAAACTGAGTACAGCAAGCAAAAATATTTTACTTACCAGGTTGTAAAATATAGCTACAAAGACAAATTCAAAGAAAGCATAGCCACTAATATTACACAAATGGCTTCTTTCATTATAATCTTCCTTCTTAGAAAAGGTATATTGCCTTCCAGGTTGCTGTATTCTCCTTACTATATGGGTAAGTTAAAAATGTGGTAAGCATGGGATGGAGGCAAAACATTTCGCTTTTATCTCTACTTATTTCTGCAGCTACCTATAGGAAATATATTACATGGATGGTAAATTTAACTAGTTGCAAACCAAAATGCCAGATCAGCTGAATTTGTACATCTGTCCTACTATTTAAAGAAAAAACAGGAACTGGGTGCCTGAGTATCTGTTGCTATAGGGATGTACAAATGAATGAAAGAATTGTAGTCATTAGTCCCCAGCAATTGCATGGATCTCATCACCATTGTCACTCTTCCTCATTTTTCATCTGGCATGCCAAGCTGCTCTTTCTTCATTTTCCATTACCTCCTCATAACCCTATCACTTTGCCTTGCTGCTGCCATCAATTCTGGTTTGCACCGGTGCCCCATCTCCAACAAGATCTGCATGGTAATCCAAGGTAAAAAAGCCCAGCCCAGTTAATTAGCTTGGGCTTCAACCCACACCTCACTCACTAACTGGTAACGAAGGGATTACCTTATACTTGGTATTTAAGTACTCAAAAAATGTTAGAAGATACTGGGCATATACCTACCTAGATGATTAACCAATTTTTGCTGTAGGTTATTTGATAATTATTTTTCTGACTTCCTCCCTTTGTCCTACATTCATAATTTTGTTTTAAAATAATGGAGGTAATATATAAATAACATTTTAAAATTTACCAATTGCAGTTGGTGGTTGGTGTGTGGTCTTGCATATGCCATGAGGAAGATCTAAACTCCCTTTCAAAGATGATAGTAATTGTTAAGCTTTTCTGCTGCCAGCTAACTTAAAAACACTGCCAACTGAGCTAACTAAATAACAGGTACCCCTCTGGTATTTCCAGTTAAATCAATGCTTTCTAAAACCACAGAACATAAATTTCAAATTTCACATTCTATAAAGCAGACTTTGTTTCATATGCATCTATGAGCACCACAGCAAAGAACTTGAGATAATTACCAAAGTCCTGATAAAATTGTGATGGCAAATATAACTGCATAGGATTATGTGGTCAATGTCTCCATAAATTATTACTATTCTGCGACTCTTAAATCTGCTACTAATCCATGTTTTCAATTTCTCTAGTTAATTTTAGGATCTTCCACTTGCATTCAAAATTGTTGATTCAGTCTAACACAGCCTTACTGCTTCAACAACTTGAAATTCAAAATAATTTTTAAAGCAGTGATCATCATTTTTCAATACAGATCCTTAAATATATGCCTTAAATAACCCTAAAAGAAAAGAAATACTTAACCAAGTCATATCCATCCAGCCAAAATATTTTATAGCATTTATTTTGTGTGACGTTATTAACTTTTGTTGTATGGCTAAAATCTTACAAATACTGTAAACCTGAGTGAGAGCAGAAAGATAAATTGCTGAGGCAACAGAATCGCAAACTACTTCAAATTGAAAAACAGAAAATTGCACAATCAGAAAATATGTATCTTTGTTTTTCCCTAAGTTATCTTAAATTCTTGCACTTTCTTCCATGTGCATCAATTGAAAAACTTAATTTTGCAGGAGAGGAGATTCCTCTCCAAATAATCTGAATACGTGCCCTGCCTTCTTCAATGCCAGATGCTGATACCCAGATAACATGACCTGGAGGTCTACAGAACCAAACCATGCCACCAACTTATTTGTAAGTGCACAAAACGTAAGATACACTTGGGAACAATAACCACCAAGTACACACACACGCTCCCTGTTGATTTGCACATACAGCTCTGGCTTGCTGGGAGGCCAGGTCTGTACTGCGGCTGATAAACGCCACCTACTGAAATAAATCCAGATAGAACAGCATTTCTTGCCAAAGAATAAGCAGTAGTAGTTTAAATTGGCCACAAGATCCTTTGAGAGGTATTGCTGTGATAACCTCGCAGCAAGAACAGGGTTGCTGCTGTGATAGAAGCCTTGCACTCAGCCAGGGTAGTTCTTGAGCTCTACAGCAAGGGACAAGCAAATAAATGCACAGAGAAGAACTGCTTCATGAATTTCAAGAGGATATCCCAGAGATCACAGCGTATAACTCTTCAGCACTCCACTTCAAAAAGAGAAGTGGAAAGGAGAAGAAAATATCTGAAAAATTAATTAACTGGGAATGATTTAAAGGTAGTATCACATCAGTAAATAAGAAATGCATCACTGAGATGTAGATAACCTGAGTTATTTACAGAGAACATACACACTTGTACTTAATTAAGGAATAAAAGGACAATAGCAGCTGATACCTTTGCTCATAACTGTGTCTCTCACCGAATAATCCAAAAAAAGCTCCTTGCAGCTCTTTCTTAGGGTATCATTCACAGTGCTTCACTGTCTCCTCATGTAAACCTCCATAAAACAGCCAGTGAAAACAAACAGAACTCAAGGTAAAAAAATGCCTGTGGAAGACATCCTTAAGCTCCTTATATGCTCCTCTTCTCTCAAATACAGAACAAAATTATTGCATTTAATCTACATTTAGCTATGTGTACTATCCTCAAAAACTGGGAAGGTACACAAATATATGGGGTTTTAGAAAAGATGTTTAGAGCAACAGGACACTCAGCTGGCGGAGCAGAGAAAGGAAGAGTCCTAAGTTCCTCTTCCTGTGGTAACAACTACTTATGTGGTTTTCATTATGATGTCACTAGATGAAATAAAAAGCTTTACTAAACTCAAGGTGACTATATTCAGCATTAAACTCTGCCACACCACAAACCCTGCAATTTCCTTTTCCACACAAAGGCAACTTTGACTGAAGAAGTAACGACTACCTCTCGCTTTCTTCTTAGCATGGAGGCTGGTGTATTTTTTGCTAGTTAAGGGAGGGTGGGTTTGAGTCTCTTCAGGAAATTAATCTTAGTGTCTCAGGTGGTAGCCACACTAGCAACCATTACAGCCTACCAGGAGCAAGTCTCTGCAGAGCAACAGAGTAGGCTGGTAGTGAGTACTTGATATTCACACTCACACATTTTGAGAGTTTTACTTCAGATCAACCCTAACTTGGTTCCCTGCTGCCCCCGTGTCCTGCTGAACACCATCTTTATTTTAGACTCATCTGAAGGAAATACAGTTAATGTGCTGTAAGACTACTCTACAGTGCAAATCACAGGGCAGTAATTAGTGACAACTAAAAGTTGCTGTAGTGGTTTGAACTCATCCTTTTTCGTTGACATTAAAAATCATTAGATAGAATATCTTAATTGTAAAAATGTAAACAAACAAAACCTCCGATGGTCCTGAAACTCGTAGGGAAAAGAAAAGTTCTGGATGGTTTTTTTTTCCTCCAAAAAAAGAAAAATAGCTTACCTGAGTCTGGAGTCTTTAAAGGTGTCTAAATATGAAGGGTAGTTCCAAGTAACATTACTCCCTTTACATCGCAGTTCTATGCTTTGTCCTGCAGACAGGCTTAAAGTGGCAGCCAATTTCTGGATACGACCTTTATCCATCACCTGTGTCAGTATGGACTGGGACTTCAAAGAGGAGTCAGCAGATTCTCTCTCCTTCATTTTGGGAGTTTTGGGTTTTACTTTTTTGTTAAAAACCTTGTTTTCCCCGTGTTCTTTTGGACGCTTACTCTTCGCAGGCTGTCCAATAACTTGTAAAATAAAGAAAAGAAGACAATGTTACCAATTAGAAAAAAGTTATATAGTCCTTTTCCAAAAAAAGATCTTCCTCATTATCACAGAGAATAACTGAAGTTTTGTTCTTCCTAGAAAAGATTCATAAAACTCAGTAAGAGTTTATTTCCATAAGTTTTTGAAGTCTCTGCCATGACCCATTTTCCTGGGGAAAAAAAGAGCTTTCAACAACATGTGGAAAGTCTATACCTATAGTTACATAAACAGACAAATATGTAAGGTATGAAAACTTCACAAGTGGTAAGGGAAAGAAATACAGCATTTCTACCTCCATTTACTTCTGTCATTTCTACCCCATGGCACTGCCATGCTGTACAAAAGGCTACACAAGCTCTCTGTCTTTCATGTCACACACCCATCAATTCTGCATTGCCTTTTCACACACCATGCTACCATAGTGGACACATGAAGAAAAACTGGCAAGGATGGAACTTTGTGACAATTTATAAAATACTGTTAGTGATGCAGTTTTCTTCTTTTACAGTAAGTACTGTGAAATGCAAATGACACCAGAGTCACTTGAAGGTAGTATTTAAGTCATCACTTCTCCGTAACAGCCATTTATTTTGACAGTGCAGCTGAAAATAGAACTTAGATACAAACAGTAAGAGATTTCATTACCTCCAAGATACAACAGGGATGCCCAGCTGCCTTTAGAAACAAAGGAAACAAAGAAAATGTGAGGTGTCTCAAATTTAAAAATAAATAAATAATTCAATAAAAACCAAATTATCCCCACTTTAAGTGACATCAGAAAGCACAGCCCTTTGGTGAAATGAGCCTAAAACTCTGGTGTCCCCAGACACCAGAAACTTCACTAACTGCACCTGATAGCTAATTCTTGTTTTCCACATGGAAATGCTCAGGTATTTTATTGTACAAATCAATTAACAAGCTCCCTCTGGAATTAAAAACAGCCCTGCAGTATATACTCAGTTAGCAGAAATTAAAAATGGTACTGGCTGCCAGCATGAGCAGCAGGACTTCCAAACACCTGCCACTGTTGGCTCCCATGACATTCCTCAAACCCCAGTTGGACACCTTGCACTGCTTCAGCCTTCTAAATGCAGGCTGATATACAACATGTCTCTTTCAAATGGCACAGAGCCTTGCAAGCACAAATTTAAAGTCCAGGACATTCCTGCACTTCTTTCCTGCATTACATGAGAAAGGCTGCAGTGGGTCAGGCCAAAATTATTTGCACTGACACCACCTAGTGTCAGATGCCAACCAGGGAACAGGGCAACCATCTCTGCTCCTTCGATACTAGTCTCCCAAGCTTCCAAGAACCCTTTAGGTCAAGGGGTCTGTGAACCACAGTAGTCATCATTTTATTGTCCTTGGCTGTTATTATTATTTTGTACTTTTGTATTTTATTGTCCTTGGATGTTTTCCTTCATTGATTTGTCTGGTCAATTTTCAGAATCACGAACTAAACATAAATATTTGATGCCTCCTAGTTTTCGTATTAAATGAATAAATATCCATTGTTTCTCCAACAACATTCTCTGAGGCACTTGCACTTTTACAAAACTTGAGTGTTTTTGAAACATATCCTTTCCAGACTTATATGTCCTACTCTATTTAACTATTCCTTGTAAAGGATATGCATCTCACAACAGTTCAGCTACACCACGTTTGCATAACAGAAAGAACACAAAAGCAGACAGTACATCAGGTTCAAGACACAGTCAAACCACAGCTGTACATACTAATGGTGTCTTCCTTCCTGTATAAACAGCTCATTAATTTTCAAGATGAGTAATACTAGGAGCTGACTTTCTCTAGAATAATCAAGTGTAACTTCAGTTACACTGTCCTAAGTAGGAATTATTTGTTAGAAATACCTAAGTAGGAACCCATCAATGTGTATATGAAGTTAGAATCATTTGTGTTACTTAGCATCTATCAACACAAAATTTCAAGTACAATTTTCACTGCCCAGTCTTTCAAAACTGAGTATATCCTAAAATCATGGCACTCAAACACTGTTTATGTTGTTGATTTTCTCTAAAGCTGATTCTTTTGGCATATTAATGAGACATCTCTAATGATTCTCACCATAGAGAAGGATTCTGTCTCAGAGTCTGCACTTACAGTGCTTGGTAGGATACTGCACTGAAAGTTTCTGCTATGCTTATCATGTCACCATTTTCCATTGAAACCTTCCTAAGCACCTCCATAGTGAACATTGGTGCACACAAATAATTAAGTTTTTAAGTTTTACTTTCTACAGGTGTTCTTTCTTATTCCCCATTTCTACCAGCCCTACAAATTCTGTGGCCACCTCTCTATACCCCACCCCAGTACCTCAGAAGAAGAAAAGGATTTATGGCTGGGTTTATCCCTTTTGTAAGCTGTTTCTCAAACTCTTTTTGTCTGCTTTATTCTGGGTTTTATATCTAACCCATATGTGAGTTCAGGAGCCTTCTTGTCTTATGTAATTCCCCCTTCCAAAATTAAATGAATCAGTCATTTCTTTGGCTTTTATTATTCCTGCAAGAATATTAAAACTACAGTCTGGCTGCTCTACAGTAACATCTGAATCCAATTACCTGAATACTACTCCGGATCAACTAAAAAACTGCTGCTTTTCTCAGGGCCTCTTCAAGTAGCAGCTCTAAGTCATCATCATTTGTGGCATCTAAACAATTGCACTGTGCATCACACCCCGACGTGTGTGATCCAAACTACATTAGGGAAAGTAATTCTTCCTTTTGCTTTTCTATCCAGTTCTTGCTGACCCTCTGATTTTCCTTAACAGAGGCATCATTACACATTGGGTGGTCAGTTATCAGGTTGTTTATTCTCCACAGGACTGGTATTTCAGTCCAGATGACTTTTACTGACAAAACCCACCAGGAATCAGACTTAACACTAAATATTTCTTCAATACTTCTCCTTTGGGTTGAGTTATTCCATCTTAGTGGAATTCCATGGCAGCATTGTGCCCTAGTACTAGAAGGTCCCACCAACAGGCCTGATAAGCCTTTTGGATGAGCATTCCCATTTCAAACTGGACATTCCAGTTCCTTGTTGAACTTTCCAGTTTTGTCTGTAGAAGAACACAAGCTCTGGTTCAGCCATCTTTTTTCTTTTTTTTTCCCCATCAAACCCTATTGATATAGGACTATTTGTTCAAACTACTCTTTGCCAACCTCAGTCCTGACACTATTTCAAAGGCACATGGATCTTGCAACCTCACCCCAAGGAAACGCTTCATCCCACACTGTGTGCTGTGCCACATCTGATACTCTGCCTTTAAGAAACTGCTAAAGACTCCCCTACAAAAGCTTTTCAATTTTAAGTGCCAGAAGCCTGGTTTTGATTTGTTTTGATGAAGTTTTTTCTCTCCACACAAGCTTCCTCTGTTCCGTGCTTCTGTAGTTACCAGTGAGTCTGAACACTTTCCTCCCATACCACACTCCCAGCTGCACAGTGAGATCCTTGTCTGTCTGACCTTGTATTTCCCTGCAAGAAATGCCCTGCAGGGGCGTTTCAGGAAACACCATCAGAGGAGTTTTTATCTTTCTACACAGAAAACCTAGTTCTCTGCTGCACCTCCCAGGAGGTGAGTTTCCAAGCAAACTGTGGCAAGGCTCCTCCATAACACTCCCTTATAAGCCTGGCCAGATATCTAGTGACACCACCACTTCTGCACCTCACAGTCCTGCCTTCTGTCATCACTCAATTAAGTATCTGTATGCCAGATAACTAAACTGCTACAGTATCACCTAAGATAGAGGGGACACACAATCAAATCCCTCCAAAAACGTAGAAACCACTTCCAAGATTCCTCTATTTCCTTGCCCAACCTGCAAGATTTTCCCAAGAAAGGGAACAAACTCAACTATCCCATTTATGCAAGTACATGAACATGCCATTTTGGGTTACTTTACCATTTCACTATATTGATGCGCAGAGCCCTCACCATTTTAATCCAGCAACAACATTTCTTACTAAAAAAGATAATGAAATTAAGACTTAGAAAAATATTGAGAAAATGCCTCGTTTCTACCTCTGATCAGCTCCTGTCAGTTCTAAGAGGCACTGTACTAATTTCCTCTGCAACAGTGCATTCAGGGTCTCTACTAACTCATCACGCCAGAGTAGGAGACTAAGCACTGGTAACTCACAGAAATACACCATGAGGCACTTTTGCTCCTGGCTCACAGCATTGTCCCATTCTATCCTTTAATGTTTGTCTGCCCCTTGTTCTCACAAATGTTACACATAACAATTCCAAAATGGGTGTTAGTTATATAATCCTAAAGAGCATCCATTTTTCATTTGAGACATCACCTATATCCACATGCACATTGCACTGGCCCCTGATCTTCAAGGGTCCACCTAGAGAACTTCAGAGGCAGAGAGTGAGCAAGGTCTCCCACAAGTACAAAGAGATTGTGTTCATTGTCCCCTAGACATACCTATTCCACAAGGCGGGTCCCGTGCTACGCTTTGGCACCATCAGAGATCAAAAAACCTCTCATTAAGACTGATGAATTCTTCCAAAATCAAGTGTAAAGTTACCATAAAGTCTAATTCCTAAACACCAAGACTAAGACAAGAGGGAAGAAAGTGTATTTGTGATCACAACTAATGTAACAGAACAGTTATTCTGAAGTTACAATGTCTAGATTAGTATTTCTACCTCTACCTTTAGACAAAAAAACTGTTATTATATGTGCTAGTTTACTTTCTGACTGAGTGAAGCACCCAGTCAAACCTCAGTATAAACTGAGGAAAACACAGACTTGGGAAATCTTTCACCCAGGTTCAAGTCCGTTCTTATTCTGCATTTTTATTGTCTTATTTCTCAAACAGAAAACACTTTTTTTGATGTGGTGGTGCACACCCCTAGACCAGATCTTTCAGCAGAAATTCACTCCCACAGCACTCTGGTCCAGAGTGCAATTCCTTAGCACGTAGTCATGAGAAAAACTGGGCTGGAAAGGGCTTTCTGCAGGTCCCCTCCCATCTCTGTTCAGCTGCTCTGAGCCTTGTCCAGTTGAGCTGCAACTTTCCCAAGTGCTGGAGACTCTACATCTCCCCTTTCAGTGCTAAACAGCTCCCAGGGTGGAGGATTTTTTATGTTCTTACAAGACTTTTTTCCCATATGACCTCCTGAACAACTTGTGGTAACTGCTTCTCTGTCTTTCCCCGCGCACCTCAGAGCCTGCCTCCCATTTCTCTACAAACCCTTCCACGGGCTACGGCAGCCCGTGATCCCAAGCCCTTCCGCGGTAGAAAACAATGGAATTTTTCTGCTATTGATTCTTCTGGATAAGTATTAAGAATTTTATTCACATTTTTCAAGAAAAAAACAGCATCTCTTTTGTCTAGTTAACGTCTACGTAAGTCAAGCGCTCGTTGTGAATGTCCCTTCCCAGTCAAGCACTTGCCTCTCCCCATCAAGACTTCATCACAACCTGAAACGGGATTATGAGAAAAGTTCGGTGCTCTCTACAAACGAACAACCGTGCACGAAACCTTTTGTGTTTGTTTTTCAAATCAGTGCTGGAGGGACGTCCAGCACTGTCCCTCGCCCAGGGCTGTCCCTCCCCGGCGCCGCACGGGACCGAAGCGCGATTTAAAGGCGGACCCGGAGGGAGCGGGCGGCGGGGACAGCCGGGGAACCCACACTTCGGGCAGAAAGCCCGGGCGGAACGCTGTCCGCCACCGCCCCTGAGATGGCTCCCGGTCCTGTCCCGGGGACAGTCGGCGCGGGGGGACGACAGGAAAAAGGAGAGTCCGAGGCGACTGGCAAGGTGTGGGGACGCGGCGGGGCGGGGGCTCACCGTGTGGCAGCGCTTCCTGCAGCAGCAGCAGCAGCAGCAGCGGCAGGCTGTAGGAGCACCAGGACCCGCATGCGGGAGCGGCCGGGGCGCTGCGCTGAGGGGCGGGCGCGGGCCGCCGGGGCCGGGGCCCGGGCGCCTCGGCGGGGAGGGGCCGGGAGGAAGCGGAGGAGCCGGAGGGGCCGGGGGGGCCGGCGCTCCCACGGGGGTCCCGCTGCTGGAAGGGCCGTCGGCGCTGTGCTGCCCGGGGGGCCGATGCCGCGAGCTCTCTTCGCTGAGAACCCCATGTTCTGAGCAGAGCTGCACCCTAGACACGCTCGACCTCGGGGGCACCTGTAGAGCGTCACTGCTCGCAGCGGCTCTGCACGCGTGGCTCTGCACAGCGGCAAAGCTCTGGGCTGCCTCCGGGCCCGTAGCTGGCTCGGCAGAGGGGAGCGGGGCAGCGAGGGCTGTGCAGGTGGTGCCACAGGTGACCCTGCAGGTGCACGTCGGGCCTAAGACAGCAAGAGTACGTTTTAAGTCAAACTATTGCACTCATACCAGCCACAGCAAAGAGACTCCCAGTAGCTCAGGAAAAGCTGCCTCACAGTGGAAAACAGAGGAAGTATCTATGTTCCCATTTGGGGCTCCATGGTCCATGACAATTTTCATGGATGCCTGTGTGAAGCACACTGAGAAGGTGTAGGCATCTCTTCACTACTTAGAGATGAACGTGATAAGCTTGACATTTGCAGCGTGTGTGTTTATGCTCACACTGGGCTGTCAAAAACTGTTTCTTGAAATTTGAGGGTTTCCTTGGAGGAGAAGGGAGCAGAAAATATGACTGGAGGGGTCACAAAGGTAGATACAAAGCAAGGTGAAGACACTTGAAGGGGGGAAAAACAATGGCTGTCAGAGATCACAAGTCTGAACTGTAGTAGACAAGACCACAGTTCAGTGTGAATAAAACTAAACAGGGAATGGTGTCCCTGGCCGCAGCTCCATGGCCATAGCAGATGTGAGAGTAGAACAGCTACAGACCTTGAAGGAAGCAGAGGATTCATCTGCATACACACACACACACACAAAGGATATGCTGCCCTACTCTCATAAATACACAGACATGCAGAGTTTGGATACCTGCTTGCCTGAGCCTGCTCCAAGACTTCACCTGGGGTAGTTGGTTAGTGTAAAAAATCCAGTAGGGCCCAGGTGTGGAGTAAGATGATGAAATTTCATTATTTCTTTTTCATTTTATTATCGGTATATCCTAGACTTGTTGTCCATTACCTGTAGCAAATTAAGAAAAATACTTGGTTTTTTTTGCTACAGGATATTTTAAAAGTCTTTCCCCCTTTAAACAGTTAGAATGCCATCAAATATTATATTCTGAAAAGGTTATCAGTCTTTGTTTTAAGGTAAATGAATCTCAGAGATAACTCAGAAAAGATGTGTAGTATAAACTGCAAATTTGCATTTGGAAATATTAACAGTTCCTGCTTATGATGAAGAGTGGGCTTTTTTCTTTCATCTGCAAAACTGCTATTTGCAATTCTGATGTGCCTTCTTAGGTCAAATATCCCTTTTTCTTTCATACATGGGGTAGGTCAATAATCTAATGGTGTCTGAGCTCCACATATTAGTGTATTTTGGAAAACATGGTAATAGCACATGGAAATAACACTCAGACTGCACTAATTTTAAGACATATTTAAACTGACATATACCTTTTTCCTATGTAGATATATGCAACGAAGGAGGAAATGATTTTATGAATTTTGTTTCCTAGTTTTAAATGAGTATGCGTGAAAAACCAGCCACATTTTCATTTATTGCCATCAGAACTAATGTAAACCTACATGTAATGACCCCAGTTCTCCACAAGAGTAAGCCAATAGCTTAAATACATCTTTTCAAGTAAATGTTTTAAATGTGATACTTGCGGAATGACTCTAGTCCTCATTTAAATCAGTGGCCCTGTTCCCACTGCTTCATGGGGCCAAGATTTTCAAGACCAGTCTTAGTAAGTCTGTATGTACAATACAGACTTACATGACTATTAATAATTTGAAAACTTCATGAGGAATTATATAAGAGTTGCAGTATACCTCTGAAAAAATCCAGTCATAACGCCTCTTAAGTCTGTGAACTAAGATGATTACCCAAATGTCTCTAAAAACAGTGCGGAGAATAAGCTTGCTTGGCAGTGGGGTTCTCATTGTCAAGGCTATCATTATCCATTGCCCAGACACATGCTTTTATTCTCTTGCTATACCCACAGTACTATCCAAAGTTGAGGAAGGTTTTGGGGTTGGTTTGCTTCAGGTTTTTGGGGGAGTTGGTGTTTTGTTTTTGTTGGGGTTTTTTTTTGCTGTTTTGGTTTGCTTTTTCACAAAAAAGGGAAAAAGGAGACAACAATGAGTTTGCTTATCCAGCTTTGAGGTTGGGTGGATACCAGGAAAATGCTCCGTGCTTCAGAAAGTTGAGCAGCATGAATGCTGAGGGCTACTCACTCCCTCTGGAAATCAAACCTAACATCATCTCTGGCTTGGCACTGTAACACAAGATGCCTAAATTAAAGGGTGTTATTCTCTATTTCAGTGACTTCTTCAGTGCCTTGAAGCAAGCAGGAAACAAAGATTGCTACTATCCTCATCTCCAGACCGTCCTCATTTAAACATAAAATGTGGTTGTGTTTTCCCCTCTATAAAAATGCATACAAATTATCATGTTATTTATTTTAAATGTTCTATGATTTGTATAATGTCATGACATTAGATATCTGGAATACTAATGTTTTGAATTCATTATATTATTTTAGTGTTAACTAAAACTATAGTGGTGTTTAAAGTTACAGTTGTTGTATGAAGTACATACAAGTGACATTCAGCTTTATTTAAAAAATATGGAACAAATACACAATTTTTATCCCACAAAGCATATTTTACAGTAAATGAAGAGCAATGCAATTTTCATCAGAATTTGGAACTAAGGTAACTAAAAATGTCACTGATAACAATTCTATTGTAAAGTGGGGAAAAAAGCACCATATTCTTAAATATAAGCATTTTTACATTCATAAAAATTCAAAACTTTTTTCATTTTGGTAGAGCACTTCAAAGAAATAAAAATTTGTAGTTTAAGTTGCATCATAATCATCTTATCAACATTTTAAATGCTCAGCAGCACATAATATAGAAATAATCACTAAAATGTACATATGAACAAAAAGGAAAAGTTAAAATGGATATGAATGCTAATGTTTTTTTAAAGTGATGCACACATAACTGTTTTTAAAGATATGAAACACATATTTCACGCTTTACTTTCTGGTAACACGAAAGAGAAAAGCCCTCCTAAATATAAAAATCTTGGTGAAGCTGGAGTTTACCTGGCAAAAGGCTCATGAAACATAGAAAGACAATAGAATTTGTCCAACTGAAAATTTAAAAAAAAAAATAAAATATATATATATACATAGTTCTGCATGTCAATGCACAGCAATCCTTCAACTTAGCTAATGTTAGGGAGTTTGATTTCTAAAATCAAATGGAAAATAGATCAACACATGGTAAAGGCATTATATTTAGCTTTGGAAAGGTCCAACTATTAAAAATGCAGAGGTCCTCAAAACATATACCTGAAAGAAATACTAAAGGTACAGGAAATTAAAAACAAATACAAATATCCTATACCATATGAAATACCTCCTGCTTTTTCTGTAAAATATATATTTGCTTAACACTGAGTAACCTCAGTGCTTTCAGTGAACATACTGCAGTTTGTACAAACTTCCTAGCAAGTCTAGGAAGAATTAGGGCCCAAGAGCATTAAAAAGGTGCTTTTGTTTTCTTTTTTATGCACTCAAGTAACACATGCCAGCCTTCTTGTGAATTTAATTCCTACCGTAAAAAATGCACCTCGATGTCAAAGGCCTCATATCTGAATAAAATGATTGCACAGTCCCACACAGATTTCCTGCATTGTCAAGGATTTCACCATCTCAGGATGCTTATGGCACACTGATATTGGCACTTGTTAAAACTTCCATGAAAACACTATGCCTTATATTTCTTAAATATATATATATGTATATATATATTTGCATAAATTTTAAGGAAAAGGGGACTAGACTTGTATATTTATCATCTAATAAAATAGGAAATCTACATTTAAGCTTTACCAAGTTTTGCCTCTAAATTCATTTTATCATTTGAAGTTTCTGGATGACACAGTTAAATTCATATATGTAAGTAACTCTGTATTCACTACTATTGACATTTATTCTGATAGTTCTCCAACAGCAAATAATATAAATGGCTTTAACACACGGAAACATAAACATATTATGACAAATTTCAGGAACCTAACCAGCATTTGTTGTGCAGGAAAAAGCATACTTATTAATAGAATAGTTTCATCCATGATAACAAGCAATGAAATCTAAGTTACCTCATAAAACTTTCTATTGCAGAATCAGGACTGGAATAGCACAAGAACATCAGTTCAGATAACATGAATGATTCAGAAATGTTTTATAACTCTTATTCCTCAGAACAAAAAGCACATTTATTTGTGCTCTGTTAAATATAGTTTTGTCTTACTTTCTTAAATCCAACTAGGTAAAAATAATTCTTTTATCTAATGGCATATCGAGAATGTACCAATGCAAATAAAGTTTTTGGAGGATTTTTTTTCTATAAAGGAAGAAAAATCCCAATAGGCTACCTCCAAAAATAGATATTTTGTATTAACACATACCATTATTATTTGCACAGAACAATTTACAATATCAACAACTGTGTTAAAAAATAACAACAATTTAGTTCCACTGGACTTGTGCTTTCAGCTGCTCTCTCAGCAAGTACAGACATAGAGCAAATGTGAGAACAAAGTCAGGATTTGTTTCATCCACAGCTCCTGTGTAAGGACTAGCATGGCATGTCCTTTGCTTCTGCAAAGCCCCATTAAAGCACCTGGAATTTCACGACTGCATATACAAATGCATATCAAACTTACCATAAATATCTTACTTATGGCTTGTCTGGTTTTACTCAGTCACTGACTTATAGTGACTTTAACTATACACACATATAAATAAGCTTTCCACAGTTGAAAAAACCAGGAGTACCCGATTACTCTCCTTTAATTTCATTTTATATCTTATTAGTTATGTGGATAGTTCCCATGCTGCAGCTCCTTCCATCTCCTTTAGCAACATTTGTGCAGGCACATTCTATTGTTTTTAAATAATTTCTCTAACAAGGAGCAGGGAGGAGAAATATTCATACAAATAAAAGGGGACATTGTCAATACACAAACTGCTGACACATCCATTAGGTAAATAAGCTAGAAAATTTATTTCCTTTAGTTCTCTCCAAAGGCCTTTGCTAGCCTTCTTTAGTCAGAAGTTTATTATATTGACAGTATCCTTTCAAAGGAAAATTCCAGTGCAATATAGAAATTATTTTAACCAGTTCATCAAAATCACTAGGGGCCAGACAGGTGCAAATGCATAGACAGGTGTGCACACATCCATTCTATATGATGGCCTTGGGAGGGAATGCAGTCTTTCTTGCACATCAAAGAGCAGCAGCAGTTTGCACCTTGGGAGCCTGGCTGGCCTGCTCTGTGGCATCAACAGCCATAGGAAAAAGTAAGTCTGTGCTTCCCACACACTGAGATGTGTAAAGAATTTTAAAAGAGCTGTGTTTCACTGTAGGCTTGTAAAGACATCGTACAAAAACTTTACGTGGGCGCTGCTGACTTGCTCCTACAGCAATGGCTTTTTTTTGCAGCTGAGGATTTAAGACTACTGAGAAAGAAGTAATTTTAAGATTAAAAAGAGTGCTGTATTACTCTGAAAAAAAAAAAAACAACAAAAAAAAAAACAGGAGAGAGACAGAAGCAGCCTAACTAGTTTGGGAGTTTTTTGTTGGTTTTTCTTTTTCTGGAGGGTTTGGTTGTTTTGTACTTTTGGGTATTGTTGTTGGTTGTTGTTGTTGGTTGGTTGTGAAATTCCAGCTATTATAAGGTGCTTTTCACTGTCAACCAATATAGCTCTCGTGGCATCTAAAGTTTTTACATGTAATAACAGAGATTAATACTAATGATTAGTACCAGCAACTCTCCATGACAAAGTCCAAGACAGTTCTTAGTCTAGGGAAACTGTTTTTGTAAATACATTCTTGCAAAATTACTTCATACTGTAGAATCCTTCATGGGACTTGAGCCTACTACTTGCTGAGAAAAAGTGCTAAAACGTCTGGGTGCCTTTGAGAGGTGACATGACTTATATTGAAAGAGGAACAGTTTCTATTTTTATCAGCATTAAAATAACTGTTCACCCAGCACTGCCACAACAATTTCGTTCTTTACATAAATTAGCATTTAGACATCATACCCACATTAATGGATTTGTGGATGTAGGTAGGCTTTGCTCACAAAAAAGTGCTGACATGCTTAAGGCTTAGTGAAGTGCAGAAATACTGTTCTGACAAGGTTTTTTTCCAAAGCTCATACCTCTGTTTTCTTAAACCTCCCCTTCCATCTGAAAAGAAAGCTGGGATTTTGTGCATTAAGTCTTCTGAGGAAAAGCCACGTGTAACACCAATATCAGAAATATCAGTTCTGGCATATGATAAAGGAAAAGAAAGTATTACTAAATGAGTAGTAAGGAGAAAAACTTGATGACTGCTGTATGTAAGTACCAATTTATGTAGTCAGGGATAAAATTCTGGCCCTTCTGAAATCAAAAGCACAGTACTTGCTAAATCACATATGACTGTCACTGTCAATACTGTGACCAACAGATTAATTCCCAGATACTTTTGCAGAAAACAACATAGCTCCTCTTGAGAGTATTATGCTATACACACTTCTATACAGCATCTTTTAAAGAAAAGGTATTCACATAAGTAGAAATCTTGAACATTATTTAGAGGGACTAAAAACCTTCGAAGTACCTTTACTGCTTGAGTTCTCTAGGACTACTGATTAGTAGTCATGATTAATAAAGGTAAGCAATTATTTCTTTTTACATAAATATACGGTCCTCTACTTTTTACAAAGTATCTGATCCATACAATTACCATTCATTTTGCAAATACTTTCCAGGCTTGAATGAAATTTATCTCCAATGAGAGTTACTTCAGTAGAAAGAAGAAAATTTAGATTGTGACCAAAACATGTAACAGAGATAAGAAGAAAGTATGAAAGGCACTTGTGTCCACAACACATTGTCAAATATTCAGAACTTCTGGCAGACGGTTCTAAAATTCTTCATATTTGATGGTTGCCAGTGATTTTGGATGACACTTCAAACAATGCCTCCAAATTTTTGCTTGCTAAAGGGTACTTTTCTTTTTTTTTTTAATATAAATATTAATCTCCATGCTGTCAGTTCTGAAATGATGAAGATGGATTAGCAGCTTGTCCAAAATATCAGTCAGGCCTTGTAGTAAACACTTTCTAGAAGCACAATGTTGGCAGAAAGCTTTTGAAATTTCAGTCTGCAAATGTCAATTAAAGGTTTAAAAGATTTGTGTGTTGGCAGAGATTAACATTCACTTGTCCTTTCATGTGGAAGAAATTGATCCCTTTCATTTGCATTTTCAGGTTCATCCAGTTCTTCCACAGGGTTCTTTTCTTTCAACCCACTATTTTCTGAACAAGAATCATCATCTCCATCATTACGATGACCTTCAACACTGTGTCTGATGCCATAAGCAAAGTAAATGAGGAAGCCTTCCAAAAGGAAAAAAAAAAACGTTCACAGAGTTTTCAGGCAAGTAGTGCATTAAAAATGCATATATTTCTCTCTGGCTGAATATATTTTGCAAAGCAATTTTCTTCTTCAGGTATCTGAATCAGAGCTCATACTTCAGGTCTTTTCTATTTCTATGGGAAATTCCAGTGCATAATTTTTACATAATTAAATGCTCTAATAGGTCATGGAAACTACTAATTTATGTCTAGATGGAATGAATACAGTTTCCTAGATCTAAAAGGAGAATGACTGATATACTGAAAAGAAACCTTTTACAAACAGGTTCCTACATAATTTTGGCTATACTTACTAGGAAAAAAAATTGTGGCTTATTGGAATTCTTTTTACCTCAAAACTGTATCTACGATTTTGACTGCACATAAATACTTCTTCTGAAGCATGCTCTTTTTTGATCAGAAATATAAGCTGACTTTTAATACATCACAGAGGTTTTTTCAAATATTTAAAGGAAAAGAATGTTCTAAGATGAGATTCATGATTTCTAGTTTATGAAGTGACTGAAATGAACAGAATTACTTACCAAGTGCCATCCAGAAGCTAAATCTAATCCAAGTTTCTCCACTTAATTGCACCATCAAGTAAATATTTACCAGTATACTGAATGATGGCAAAAATGGCAATAGTGGAACCTAAAAGGAAATATTTAATATGTTTATATTAAATATATATTTTTTGCATATCACACTTCTGTTATATAACAAAAACTAGAGGTAACACATATAACCACTAATAAAGAATTGAATTTTTATTTGCCGTTGTTATATAGTGAAATTGTCTTTTTCATTGGGTTTGACCACCAGTTTCTACATATCTTAAAAACTTTTAAAATACATTGTGTTTAATATATATTCTCTAAGGCTGTAGAAAAACTTTCCAGTTTTCTGCTGAACATATACTAATGAATTCTTGTATTTACAGCTGAAAAATATATTTATGTACATATCACTTCTTTCTGAAATGCATCTCCAGCTCCACCAGATTCCTTGACTTTCATCACTATACTTCATTATTTCCATTAAATAATTGATCTTAGAACATAAGTGAAAGCACAAAATGAAAGGACTTATACTCTGGGAGGTATGAACTATATTGTGGCCCAAAGGACTGCTGACAACACAGACAAGTGATTGTACTCTCATCAGTTTCTGAATTGTTTTCCAGTGTCTGAGTTCTCTGTCCCACCCCTTAGAATCCATCAAAACCTCTCATTAGAGAATAACAGAGTAAATATGTTATTCACCATAAAGGCCATTTTCTGCTGGTTTTGAGGCTGTCTTTGGATGAGGAGAATGGTAACTATGAAGGACACTGCTAACACAGCAAGAAGGCCAATACTCCAGGGCTCCAAGTTAGCAATGAAATGAATCCCATATGTAGTGAGGACACTCAAGCCACAAACCAAGCAAGCTGTATGACAAACAAAATTATAGAAAAAGTCAATTTCTGCATTGAAGAGGAAGTGACTTTTAAGAAGAGTTGATAGCAAGTCTTCAATATGTAGTATTATCATGAATATGTTTAATTAAAAGAAGATATACTAGACTGCAGATTAGATCGATCCATCAAGAAGTATAAAGGCATAGAATCATTATATAAAAGCAAATTAATTAGGACAGAAAGAAGGCATGTTATCAGTGAATTTTTAATTCTGTCTTTAATAAAATTCCATTATTTATGTTAATGCATATATGAGTTTGGACAGCTGAATACTTACCTAAGAGGCTCACTAAAAAGTTAACAGTAGTTGCTGTCTGCTCAGTTGGTAAACTGGATGGATTAATCAGGGCCTGAAGACTGAAGCGATTCTCTTCTATCATATTTATCTGTGATTCACTTACTGCAGATCCCCTTTCAGCTGCAGCCAAAGCTGCTTTTTCTGGAGAATATTTTGGTTCCTCATAGGTTACAGTGGGTTGGTATCTATGCATAAAACAAGCAGGATAATAAAAAAACATTAAGCTTACTTTGGGTTTTGAAGCAATATGAATCTAGGAATGTATTTAAATACTAAATTCTTTGCAGTAGTGCATAAGAATTTCACAATTTATAACTGTACTGCAATAGTGTAGGAGTTGGATTACAGGAAGGATGCTGGATGAGGCATCCTGGGAAATGAAGTCCCGAAGTACTCCCACACATGGGCAGTGAGATGCCCTCGTTAATTGGTCAAGGGAGTCACAGGTTACTTTGAGATGCATATAAAAGGTGTCATCCAGCATCCTTCCTGTAACCCGACTCCTACACAATAGCATCGGTAGTCAGTATCATATATAAAAAAACTATAGCAACTCACTTTTTGGATGGGTTTTTTTGGGATTTTTTGAACAGTTTTTAAACCTACCTGAATGCACAAATGGGTCAGATAAATGGCCAGTCCCATAGAAAAAGAGGGGACAGGCTCTGTTGGTCAACAGCAGAGAAAGTTCCTGACTTGTTTCCCATCCTGTAAGAGGCCTACTAACTGCATAAACTGAAATTTTACATCTGCTTTGTTAGCATTTAAGTGTATTTTTAAAAATACATATGGTAAATAAGTCACTATAGAACAAAATAGTCTTCTCTTTTAAAGTGTAGATTATTGCAACAGTGAATTTTAACTGAATTTAAGCTGTTACACTTTTCTAAGTTAATCACTTACCCTTAAGTAATAAAGACTGAATTTTCAAGGACAATTTTCTTTTAAAAGAACAATACATAATAAAGCGAGCTATAGCTACCAATATATAAATTTAATTCCACAGTTTACAAACATGATAGATACCAGAGTTTTACTGAGAAGTATTTATAATCTCTTTCTTTGAGAGATAATATTTGTTCTCTCTTTGAAGGCTACCATATCTTGAAGCACTTCTCTGATCTTACATTTCTGGCTAGTGTAAAACAAAGCAATTATTTGAACTTGTTCATCCTGTGAAGGACCTAGAGCATCTACACCTTTCACATATAGTCCCCAAAATGTAATAGGCGTGATGTAAAGCAAAGATTGTATTCATATCAAAATATCATTTGTTGAATTCTGCACACAAGCTTATATTTAGTACCTTTGGGACTAATGCTTGGACCAACACTACTTCTGGAAAATAAAAAGTGTTTAGATTTCACATGAAGCTTTGACTTGACTAACTGCTCTACTTCCATGAGAATATACCATTGCTTTCTTTGATGGGTCACTGCTTCTTAGAAATAATTTATACACTTACAGCTATTGGCCATCTAGCAAAAAACATGCCCTGTAAATGTGACTTCTCTTTATTTACTGACCAACACAAAATAAATCACAGTAGAATATGAAGGCTGTCTTTAACTCACCTAAGGATGAGGACACAGGCTGCCACAAGTGAATAAGCAAGAAGTGTACCAATAGACATCATGTCCACTAAAGCCTTTAGGTCAAACAGAAATGCCATTATAGCTAAAACAGAAAAAATAATGCAAAATTTCCATGAGATTGACATAGAATCATTCAGATTGGAAAAGATGTTTAAGACCATCAAGTCAAACCATAAGTGCCAAGATTAATATTAAGACATTTTAAGCTAAGATTTTCAAATCTGTCCAGAGTCTAACTTTACATTGTTTTATGGACAGCAGTATGAGTGAAATCATGGTAATCCTTAAAACCACATTTTTGAAGCCACTGGTATAGTTCCCAAACCTAATTGCCTACAGTTGGGAATCTAATCTTTATAGATAGGCACTGATGAGCCGTACAGTCATGCTGCATAATCAAACGCTTCATATTGGACTTATTTGGACATAAGTATTTGCACACAATGGGGCCATATTAAAAACATATTTTATAGGATGAGGTTCAGATCCTGCAGCAGAATCTTACCAAAGCTGAAAGGATGGATCCCACTGCCAAACCAGGAAAAGTAATCCGACCCAGTTAGTCATTGGGGTGTAAAATTTCTGCTGAGCTGGGAAAAAGCTCTATGTAGAAAGGACTTTCAGAAATTGTCTCAAATAAAATAGTTTTGTGTTTTGGGTTTTTTTTAATGGTTGTCCTACTAAAAATAGTTTTCAAGTGGCCTTCAGGAAAGGCCAGCAAAATCTCACAAGAATAAATTTTTTTAAGATCATTCAACTCAAAGGCAGAAATTTTTATGATCCTGAGAGTAATTCTAGAAATCTTGTGTCTATAAAAGCTAATGTCACATTCCTTTGGAGATTCTGGACTGTCTTTGTCTATGCTGTCTGCACACAAATGCACATAGTTCATCAAGAAATTAGCAGAAGCCATCACTAAATGAAAGGCTAATTCCAATTTGTATTTTATTAACATTTTTGAGATGCAGACTTTTTGAAGCATCTCAAACATCAAATCTCAACATCAAAAGAAACTTAAAGGTAGCCTTTATACACTGTGTTTATATGCACACCCAAATTTTTCTATATTCAGAAATATTTATATTTAATATTTGTTACTTTTGTTATTTTTTTTGTTAATATTTGTTATTTGTTAATGTATCTGTAAACAGGTGCATAAGTGCACAAACACACAGACACATTTTCGCCTGGTATTTGATCCCGAAGGAGGAAGCAAAATGTGATATTCTGAAAACAAAACTGCTGGATTACAGAATTTTTATATCATTTGTGAGTCTCCTTTTCCAATTAAGGAAGGCCATCCTGTTTTCTTTAATGACTGTGGATGTTCCTGAATCCAAAAATTAATCTGTGGAGTAGATTTCTGAATACCTCACTACTTTTCATGTTCAAAAGTGCATGGGTAAGCAAAGCCGAGGAAGAACAGAACCTACTATAACCTCATGTACAGTAGCTATATTTAATTTTTAATCCTAGCTTCAAAAGGCTACTCTGTGGTCCAGAATGTTCTTTAACATTAGAGATAAAGTGAAAAATGCCTCTGTTTCTTACTAAGAGAAAAAAAAGGCACAGTATCGCTTTTCCACTTCTCTTAATTCTACTCCAAGAGACAATGGTAGATCCATTTATGATGAAACTGGACTGACACCAAAACATTTTGCTAGACTTTCACCATTGCAGTTATCACCTGTGAAAAGGTAAGTCACATAATACCATGAGACAGTTGCCTCAGCTGTAGTCTTGACCTGGTAACTTTAATTAAATGGCCAAACATCTAATTTCCTTAACATTTCTTAAAGCTCTAAGACTTTCATGCTACAAATGCATAGAAAAATCAGATCATATAAGCTGTTGCATACATCCATAACTATTCTGGCAGAACTATCTTTGGCCACAAGTTACCAAGTATGTTGGGTTTTTTTTAATAGAAGAAGAAATTACTCTTTCTCCAGCAGTAGATAAAGCTGTTTTCAGATCAGCTGTTGACACACCAAATGCCCCAAACTCTCTAAAAGCAGTCCGATGAGGGTTGCAGCATAGCTACAGTGAGGGCTGTGTAACTGCATCAACCACTTTACCAGCTGGGGGATACGGTTTTCATTCTTCTCATCATTACTGTGATTTCTGGTAAAGATCTTGATTTTGTCCCACGAAACCACACTTCCAAATTATTGTAGGAGAATATGTCGATAAGATAAACAATATAAAGTTGAAACAATAAAAGTAACCCTAAGCAATTTATTTGTACTCTGACCAAAGAAAAGGGAACTGATAATAATGCTTCATGTGGGAAGTCTCCAGGCAATGACTGTGCCTTTCTGCATAATTGTCAAGTACATGGTGTGAGCAGTTCCAGTCTTGTGGCATCTGAAAATCCCCTGCCTATAAATGAAAATATTGTGGTCTCATTTCTGAACCTTTTATTTGAGATTAATTTTAGCCAGGGTTGCTAAATGTTCTAAGGCATGTGCTTCATGTTTGAATTACTTAAAAAACTTATTTATTTGCCTTTGAGTTAAATCCTTTTAGAGCTTCCATTTTTCCAGGGTGATTAGACATAAGCTGAGATAGCTCAGTTGGTTAGAGCATGGCACTAACACCAAGGTTGTGGGTTTGATGCCCACATGGGCCATTCACTTAAGAGCTGGGCTCGATGATCCTTGCGAGTCCCTTCCAACTCAGAATAGTCTGTGATTCTGTGACATTCCACTTAAATGACAGAATTTGGGCACAGCTACATGTACCTCTGCAAGAAGTATGGACAGAATTGAAACAGTTGTATGTCAAGAATCAACATTAAGAGTTGGCAACAGCTCCCAAAATACTGTTTTGCTAAAATATATGTAGGCATGTATGTGTATACATATATGTGCAGACACACATAACCCCCCAACATACACACATATCCCTCAACCACAACTTGGTAAGCCTCTACAAAAACAGAATCATTTTCTCTGAAAGACAATTAAAAAAATCTTTGTATTTTACAAGAAAATAGACCCTGATGAAAATATAATTTTTTTCTTATATCTCATAATAAAAAATGTGTCAGTTATTTTCCCCCTCCCTTATAGATGTGATAAGTATATTATGAGTACATCAGACAAGGAAACCCTGTCAGTAGAGCATCAGCCTAAGGGACTCAGATTAAGTAATAAGCTTATTCACCTACAACGGGTTAATATTTAAAAAAAAAATCAAATTCTTTGACATTAAGGCCATCATCACCACCACCATGATTTGCATGATCGGGAGTTCTTAGACCCTTTGATTACTCAGTAATTTTATTCCCATTGTACATGCAAGGATAATTAACAAGCAGCCCTTTTCAAAAATATAAAGTACCATGCACGTGCATAGAGTGTTTAAATCTCAGTTTTAAGTAACACGGGCTTTGAGAGCTTACCAGAGATGACCCCTGCTGTCAAGGTGGCAGAAACTGGTGCCTGCCTCTTACTCACTTTGGCAAGAAAACTAAAGAGTAAACCATCGCGTGCCATGGCAAACAGAATTCGGGGCAAAGGGAACATAGAGCCGAGAAGACTAGAACAGAAAAATGTATAGTTCAAATACAGGTCATTAAAAGCACAATGCTTTATTGGTAAACCCAACTACACAAAAAGAAAGCTTGGAAGAGTTAATGGGCTCAGGCATAGTTTTCCTTAGGCTCTGTGTTGCTGCTTTTGGTTTTTTATTTGGTTGACTGATGTTCTTGGTTTTGGTTGTTGTTTATTTTGAACCTAGGCTTTGAAAGTACTCGAGATTAACCAGCAGATACAAAATCTGCAGTAGAGAAAAGTTTTACTGGTAGCCTACTTTACCTAGCAACAAGTAGATTTGACCATTTCAGTCTGAAGCACGTCAAAGCTGCACAACAGTGGTTTATTTTCATATATGCAACATGTTTAGCAGTGCACCTTTCTTTACAATGATCAACTCTTAGTCTCACCTGCTACTGCACCAGACGATAGAGTAGCAACTAGTGGGGTCTTCGTTTTGGAATTGATTTGAGCTAGACATTTGAAAAGCAACCCATCCTTCGCCATAGCATAGATTACACGTGGTATTGGGAAAATGGATCCAAGAAGACTGAGTAAAAAGCAAACACATGCAACATGGCAAACACAGTTCATGCAGAGTTGTATCATGGAAAAGGTAAACCATGTTAATTAATGGCATCTACAGAAACAAAATGTATGGCTGTAAGACAAAACCAGAAAGCCCCATAGCCCAAGGTACTACAGGTCAGACACAAATAGAATTATTTTTTTTAACTGCAAAGTTGATTGCTTTTTTAAAATTATTGGGTTTTTAATTGATTTAGGTAATGAAATTGTGTCATCAGGCAGAATTCAGATTAGCAAGATTACTCTTGCCATCACCATACTTCTTGGGTGTTAGTGGACCAGAAACATGTTCTAGATCACACTAACTATGAAATTAAGCTTTATTATTCCTGGAGAAATTCTGTCAGTCAGAAGCAGCAGCAAATAAATAAGCATTAGTATCATCTCTTTCACGCTGTATTTTCATGTGAGGCTGCTGATTAACAGTAATTCAAAGTAAGCACCATACAAGTATATTGGGCAGATTTTTTCTTTTGATTAAAGCACCTCTAGGCAAGCTTCATTAAGATTGTTCATTTTTTTTTTTTGGAAGAAGTAAAGCTAATTAATTTAGATTTGTTATTAGCAAAACACAGAACGCTTTTAAACTATTGATAACTTGAAGCTCTTAAACATACTTCTTGAATTAGGTGATTTCTCTCCCTCAAAGAGAAATAATTTTAGTTAAGAAAACAAAATGCAAAATTATAGCCAGTATAACCTCTGCAGCAAGCACACTAGTTTTTAACCAGGTGAATGGTTTCTTTTTTTACTTTGCAGAATTGACTGTATCACTTAAAGAAGGCACAGCTTTTACATACCACAGATGCTAAATACATCCAGTAATACTTGTGAGACACAAGTGTTAAGGTTAGACATGAGAGAAGTTTTATTGCAAATGAAGTGATTTTGATGTATGAATGTACCTTCCAAAAAGAATGTTTCTTTGCAGCTGTAGCTTTGTAAAACTCATTTAAACTACCCTTCTTCTAGTACATTCATATATATAATGTAAATATTAACATCTTTACCCTGAGGAAACACGTTCATGAAATAACATACTATGAGGTAACTGTATAAACCAAAAGAATCATCCCAGCATTTTTTCTTAATTATACCTCTGCACTGAGGAATATGAAATACGGTTTCCTTTGTTTTGTTCTAAACTGACATCAGTCAACAGACTGAAAGATTAATCTCTCCACAGAAGAAAATATAATTCTTCACTAGAATACACTGGAAAAATAGACTAATAGTCCAAATTTCTAAAAAAGCATTTTACCATCTCAGTTCATTTTGCTTTCCAATATTAATTTCTTTAACTTAGTTTCTGCTTCTATGCAACTTTCATTATTTATCAGTGTAAAGGAAAAAATCAGTAAAACCCTCCAAACTGAGGGGACCATGACAACTAGATAGAAAATAACTATAATCCCAGGATGAAATGTCTAACTGTGACATTCTTCAGTCAGCTCTACAATTCTTTTAACATCATTCTGGAACTATTTCCTTTTTCTATCCCCTCCTACATCTAAATATTCCTTTCCTTTAAACCACTGTCCACAGCCAGCATGCTCATCATCTTCAGGCTGCTTACAAGGTTATCTTGGAGTGCTGTTAGCATTAGTGCTTCCACAGGCATCATGTTTGCCTTTGTGGAAAGGCAGCCAGTATTCTTACCACCAAAGCTTACACAAATGGCTCCTTACTTACATAAGCTCAGGTAAAAGATTGGCATCAGCATTTTTCAGGCCCTGAATTTAAGTATCGAGCAATTCTCTATTCTATGAAAGCGTTTATACCACATCAAAATTGGGGTGTAATATATATGAATACATACTAAAATATCTCATGCCCTCCCTGATCTTTTTAATCAAAGTAACATGTTAAGATTACATCCACAGTTTCACAAAGGGGAATAAATTATAATATTTTGACAGTTATAATCTATATCACAAATACCCACACAGAAACCACAGGAAAGGATGATGTCAGAAGACAGACTGGCTACTGGAGGAAAACAGAGACAGGCAACAAAGATGAGGAGTGGAGTTTAGTTAATCCTCTCTTCAATTTTGCCTGTAAATGCACAGAGCCCATAGAGCTGCTGAGTCATCAGGAATGGACAGCAAAAAAAGACAAAATGGGTGAGGTTGATTTTACCAGTTAATAAAGATAACTTGCAGGTCATATGTTTGAAAATACATACTTTAATAGTAAGTTTCTACCAAAGAGATAGAGTTCAATAACAGTACAGTTTAAAAAAAAAAAGAAACCTAAATTAATGCAGCTACTGTGATGTAGACCTGATGAAGTATAAAACTTGCTTTTAATACTTACTGCTAATTCTTTGCATGGACTGAGCCTTCAAAATGAACATGTGAACATACATATAAATGTAATATATTATTCATCAGCTTTTCCCAGCAAAATCAGTATTTCTATGTCTTTACCTTGTAGACAAAGCACAGAGGGATCCCACTGCTACAACATATTTAGCAGGACCCCATGCAACATATTCAAATGCTACTGGCAGAGGACTTTTCTCATCCAGCAGATAGTACGGCATCATAAGTGTCAGTGCAGCTGAAACCCCAAAATAAGCCATGAAGCAGACAAGCAGGGACACCACAATTCCTATAGGTATGGCTTTCTGAGGATTCTTGACCTCTTCTCCTGAAAAAAGGGGGGAAAAACCCATCAAAAAATTCTTATGAATTTGCGCCTTCAGCTTTAAAAGATAACATCAAAGACAAATTGTTTGTTAATCTAAGTCATATCTGTAATAGAAGTTTTAAAAATCTGAGTGAAATAAGCTGAGAGACACAGAACAAAACTCACTATTTTGTTGTCAGAAACAGCATTAAAATAGAGGTAAATTAAAGAACATAAAATACATTATATTTCTAGACTACTCAGAGCCCAGTATTTCTAGTTATTTACCTACAATTTATAGTTCAATGTACTCATTCCCTATCAGTCATATGCAAGCCAGCCTTTAGAAGAGACACCTCATGTCAGAAAATTGTAAAAGTGAGCAAGTGATTAACATTATCTGAGCAGAAAAATTGTATGCTAAGCACTTCTCAGACTTAGAAAGCAGCAATTAATTTCTTTAGAACAGGAAGAAAATAAGCAAAATCTCCTACTTCCTCCCATAACTATAGCCACATTCAGGAGTGAACTTAGGTTCACTCTACACAGACTGAAGAAGGTTTGGAAGAGAGCAAAGTAAGAAGAGTAGACAGATATTTATGTTGTTTGTGGGTTTTATGTTTTTTTTTTTACAAAAAAATCATGTTAAACATATATACACAGACATATAAATACTATACCAGTTGTTGCAATGCAGTCAAATCCTACAAAAGCATAAAAACACGTTGCAGCACCAGCCAATGTTCCTGTGAAACCATATGGCATAAAGCCACCACTCCCATATATACTTGTCACATTTTCATAGGATGAGATGTTCCTATGAAGAAGAAAAACACAGCAGAAGGAGAACTTATTTTTCATTATTGGTAGGACAAACACATGCACTCTCCTATCCTATCACTCTAGAGAAACATGTTAAAATGTTCTCGTCAAGACAGAGTTCTGCTTTACAAAACTGCACGAGATGACATTTTTATGTCCAAGCTTGTAAGAAAGACAAAAATAACAGCAAAAGGAAGAATATACGAATCAAGTAACCATCATCTTACTCACTTTGAAGTTTGTGATAAAACATATTAAAACACTAATAGTGTATATACCAATAAAACATGTGTAACAGAAAACTGCTTGGAACACGAGCAAGTAAATAGATTTTTAAAAATTACTCTGTTACTGCAGTAAGGTTTCTGAGATATTCTTCACTTATTTTCCAGTTGTCAGCATCTCCTTTCACAAAACCAGAAATCATAACGAAGAGTAGGACCAAGATGTTAATAGCAGTGAAAATTTTATTCACCCATGCAGATTCCTTTACTCCAAAAGATAAGAGACCTGTAAAATAAAAATATTTTATAGATGTGAATGGTCCACTAAACTGATAAAATAGCATTTTAAAGAAGGTATATATGCAAGTAGTGTTAATAATACTAAAAAACAACACCAGATTTTATACTTTTAAAAAGCAGTAGCACAAATTTACTAGACTCTTTAACAGCATGACAATAGGCAAATGTATTGGAAACCACAAAAGAAAAAGCTTCTTTAATGGTATTCTTTAAGTATTTAAAAATATTTTGAGCAATGGCTACTTACTGCTTCTCTGAGATGCAAATCCGTATCTCTATTTTAATCCATGGAGCAAAAATAGCTACAAGAATTCTATGCTTTGTAAAAACAGGTTGGTGGAATCTATTGTCCTCACAGAACGATTATTCTTTAGATTAAGAATAGAAGTAAAATTATTAGATTAATAATGTAACCTATTCACATTTTCCAGGACACATTCATCACAGAGTAAGTCCCGTTTCCTAGTTCAATAATGAAACCTTTAAAAGAAATCCTGTTCATAACACTGATGCATAGAGATCCTAGAAAAGAGTATCATATGAAATACACATCCTTTAGCTTACAGAGTAGTGCACTTAAACAATCTGAAAGTTATTCCATCAGGATTATACTGTGTCATTAGATTTATAACAATTTTAAGTGTACTAACAGTTTAATGGAAGAGCAGGCAGTGAGCAGATCAGGAAAAATTAAATACAATTGGAAAGCTTTCACAGGTCCTTTACGCTCTAAGCATTTCCACTATTATCACATACATACCTTACCTCATTATTTAGAGATTAAGTCTGAAAATTTTAAGCCTCTCAAAATCATGTCTGAAAAGTTTCTGACTTCACTAATGAGACATTTGCTATCTTACCAGAACACAGAAGTTATCTTATATATTTTTCTTCACCAACAGCATTTTTATTGGAAATAAGTGTATGGTTTCTTCAGCTCAGTTTTTTCCCAAAAAGTTAGTGTCTTAGTCAGCCTAATACAGTATGATTCATAATTTGTGCATTTTTTTCAGTCCTTTCTGTAGGAAAAAAAAATCCCAAACCAGATTTCTGTGTACTTTTCCTTGTGCTTAGCAGGTAATATTTTCTGTAAAACATCACCTGCTATTCCTATGATTCAGCTTTGCACAGCTCAAAATCCAATTACTGTGTCTTGCTCAGCCTACACAGCCCTGATCCATCCCCACTGCCTCTCCTCTCAGCAGTGAATTCCACCCAGTTCACTCACTGGGGGTTTGGCTCCTTACGACAGACACCAGGAGAGGCTGCTTTGGTTTGATCTATAGAGAGACTGAACATGACAAGACATCTGCTGAATAATGAAATGCTTCTAGTATTGCCTGAAAATAAACTATACACTTTAGAATACTCTTCCTGCTTCCTTCACTCCCAGTGGCAGTAAGAATGTTTCCTTGTGGAAAGCAATTTCTAATGCAAACAGGAAATAAGTTGCAATAGTTTTGAGTTTTCTGATCCCTCAAATAGCATGTAGTTGGTGTCAATTTTTGTGATTTAAAAACATGATACATGAGTAAAGATGAAAAAGAAACAAGACTGAGAAGAGTAGACATGAAAAGTTTACTCAGGTTTCAAACTGGTCTTTTGCTTCATACCAGTACCTTAGAGTGCCCTTTAGCTCAAATAAATTCTAGGATAGACAACTCTTTTGAAGACTTAAAGAGAAGAACATTATTTTATAAAAAAAACCATGAACAATTTAGAGAGCAAAAACCCCTTACAAATGCCCACATTTCTTTAAGGAGACCACATCACATCACTGAACTACAGAGTTTAACTTTAAGGTCCCTCTGAAAGCATTTATCAGTGATAAAGCCATGAAAACACACAGAACTGTATAATTTTCCTGTTACCTTCAATCTGTATCATGGGTTTTATAAAAGAAGTACTGGCAAGTGATTATGTCACGTCTCAGCTTCAACAGAAGAGGGTACACACGAAAATTGGATTATATACATTTAATTCACAGAGCCATTCTGCCAGTACAAAATGTGCATCTGAACTTCCTTAAACATTATTAAGGCATTTCTAGTAAAATACAAACTACAGTTTGGCATTTTTATCTGTAAAGCATCACAACCATCATGAATGAAGTGATATTTTGTCTTACCTGCTAAAAGTAATATAAGGAATACAGCAAAGAAGTCAGGATACTCTGCTAGCCCAGAGTAATTCATTTTGAAGTAGGTACCGAAGAAATGACCAATCCGTTTTCCAAGAAGTTCATCAAAGGTGCCACTCCAGGCTCTTGCTACACTTGATGTACCTTCATAAAACACATGCATGTTTAGGGTTTTGCATACATACAGCAGGATATAGCTATTTCTAGTGAAAAATAAATAAAACTAAGCCTGTTGCTATTTGCATTTTAAAAAGCAGAGCTTATGCTACAATTGAGTTTGTTTTGCTGAAGAACTTTAATAGAATTTTTGTATGTAGTTAAATGGTAACATATTATTCTACAACTAAAATATAAAAATTTGTGCGCCACTTATTCTCAAAGTATTGCAGAAATTATTTCATTTTCATAATTTATATCTGATGTCATTCTGGAAGAAGCTTGTTTCTAAAGGTACAATATGACATATTTTAAACAATATAAAATAATGTAAGAAAGCACTTTAAGAAAGAACATGGAGGAAAGTTTGCCCACCTGGAAGTAAAGCAAAAAAAAAAAATCATTAGGAAGATATGTGTTGCTACAGTTAGTATTTAAAATTAATACTCTCCCGTGGTAAAAAGTGCACATGGCCATGGCCAAATGCAACCTTATTTTTACAACTCTCCTATCATGAAATACACTTTAGTACAATACTGGGGCATATCAATTTTTTAATGATTTGGCCAACCATCCTGTAGTTAGGTACAGGAGCTAGGCATGTTCATACAAAACACAGTTTGTATGAGTGAGGCATGCTAAAACAAAATATAATATAATGGAAGTTAGGAATGTGTTCCTTTGGAAGAAATAATTTTTGTATCAAAAAATGTTATCTCTGCTGTAGCACTGAGGTAGTTATTAGAATATCTGCCATATAAGCATTGGTTTTTTTCATATCTGGTCAACTTTGTATTTTATGGGATTACCTGATAGGACAGTGCTTAATTAGCATGATGCTATAGTAGCAAATTAGTACTTAAACACCATGACTTTCTTGAAGTGAGACTGGGTCCCTGTAAATGTCCTTGCTGAGTATATTCTGAAAAAAATGCTTATTGATTTTATTGAAATTATTCTTGCTGACCAAAGACAGCAGTGAAATCCTGTTTATTCTTGTGCATCATCACTGAATTGTCTGACCCAATTTTCATACAACGTATGTCGTTCATACTTCTCAAAACACACTCTTACAAAAATATCTTGCAAAAAAACCTGTTTGCAATAGGGATGCACAGGAGGAAATAACCTAATCAAATTACTTTGGTTATTTCATCTCACCAGGACTAAAAAGCAATAGCAGCTAAGTACAGAGACAGAAAAGAAAGACAGACCTAAATCTTTATCTTATATCTGCTGTCTCAGAAACCACCAAGACCCATGTTTGTTCTTAAGCTTACCTATAATATAGGATAAAATGAGATTCCAGCCAGTGATAAAAGCCCACAGTTCACCAACAGTAACGTAAGTATACAAATACGCAGAACCAGTCTTGGGGACGCGAGCACCAAATTCAGCATAGCAGAGACCTGCCATCACAGAGGCAAGGGCAGCAATGAGGAAAGAAACAACGATGCTAGGTCCAGAATCAGATTTGGCTACTTCTCCAGCAAGGACATAAACACCAGCACCAAGGGTACTTCCTACTCCCAGGGCTATAAGGTCCACAGTCGATAAGCATCGGCACAACTTGGTGTCCTCAAGGCTTTCACCACTGACATTCTTCTTCCGCACCAGACACCTAATAAAGGACAAAGCTGGTCCACAGGGCAACATGGTGGATGCAGAGCTGTGAAATAAAAGAAATCATTGCAGAATGTAACAGATAGCACAGACACTGGTGAAAAACAATGAAAAAAGTATTTACATAAATAACTTTAATCACATCTACTAACTAATACATTTACACTCTTCTGTGATGTTAAATAAGCTAGCATTTGCTTTTTCCCCAGGAAAAAAATTAGGGATATAATATTCCTAATTTTATATTTACCACTTATGTCCCCAGGGAAAAAGATCTTTTGTTATCTTTTGGTTTACTACACTGCTGTAAAAAAGGAAGAGATTTTATCCATTTATCTGCTAATGGCCATTTCTTAACCATTTCTAAAACAGAAACAGTATATTATCTCATATACCATAAGAACTTCTAAAATAAGGATCAACACCAACATAAATAAGGATTTTTTGGCATCCATCAAGGCTATAAACAGCAAAAGCTTTAAAATACAGCATTCTGACAGAGCCAATTCAATCTCCTTTTGTCTTCAAACACATCACTTTTGCCTTTACAATTTGCTCAGTGAGAACTGCTTGAAATCAGATCAAAAGTGTTTCTACTCTCTCCTGCACCAGTGAAGTTTCCCAGATCTAATTATCCTTCAAGAAATCTTGTACACCTCTCCCTGACAATTACCTAAAAAAACCTGATGGGCTAACTGCTCATCCCATGCCAGCTGCAGTTCTTCAGTATTCTGAGTGTACATCACAGTGTGGGGTGCAATCAGCTCTTGCCCACAAGCCCAGATTCTGTGACCAGCCTGGTCCTGGAGGCCAGCACGTGAGTAGCACTTCTCTGGCCTGTGACATGGGGTACTGGGTCTGGCTGAGCTGGAGTTCATTTCCCCATAGTAGCCCTCACAGTGCTGTGCTTTCCATTGGTGGCTAGAAGGGTGTTGATAACACACTGGTGTTTTGGCTTCTGCTGAGCACAGCACCAACACTGTAACATTCCTTCCTCAATCGAGGGCAAGATCCTGGGAGGGGACCCAAGTAGGCCAGCTGACCTGAACTAACCTAAGGGATATTCCATACCAAATGACATCAGCTCAGATATAAAAGCTGAGGCAAGGACCAGGAAGGCAGGCATTCACTGTCTCCAGTGGCTGCCTGCTGAGGAACCATTACATGTGCTGAAGCCCTGCTTCTCAGAGGTGGTCAACCATCGCTGCTCATGGGAAGTAGAGAATAAACTTTGTTATCTTTCACTTCGCTTTTGCGCGCACAAGCTTTTGCTTTGCTTTTGCTTTAATAAACTGCCTTTTCCCAACGCATGAGTTGTTTTCCATCTTATTCTCTCCCCTGTCTGGCTGGGGAGTGATAGAGCGGCTGGGTGGGCACCTGGTGTCCAGCCAAGGTCAATCCACCATACATGGGTGCCTGTCATGAACAGCAATGATCCTGCTTCCCAACTCAAACAAATTATAGCTGAGGGTCCAAAGCATTTGCTTGGGAGGGAGGACACGGGCATCCCATAGAACATAATATCTCAAAGAGGCAGCATTAATGTACAAGTTCTGTCTTTATGTTTTTGTTTGAATTGTATTGTTGATGGCTAAGAGTTTGGTAAGAATCAAGCAATACAATCTGCCATCTCCCCAAACTGATGTTTGTCTTTCCAACTCATATCATAAATATCTATACTCTGCTCATGATTTGTTAAGTGGAACCCTCCTGGGAACTGAAAATCTATTTAATTTATCATAGAATTATAGAATGAACTGGGTTGGAAAAGACCTCCAAGATCATCAAGTCCAACCCTTGATCCAATACTGCCGTGCCTACTAGACCATGGCACTAAGTGCCACATCCAGTCTCATCTTAAAAACTTCCAGGGACAGTGAATCCACCACCTCCCTGGGCAGCCCATTCCAATGTCTGATTACTCTCTCTGTAAAAAATTTTTTCCTAATATTCAACCTAAGTCTCCCCTGGCAGAGCTTAAGACCATTCCCTCTTCTGCTGCTTGCCTGGGAGAAGAGACTGATGCCCACCTGGCTACACCCTCCTGTCAGGGAGTTGTAGAGACGGATAAGGTCTCCCCTGAGCCTCCTCTTCTCCAGGCTGAACAGCCCCAGCTCCCTCAGCCTCTCCTCATAGGACTTGTGCTCAAGTCCCTTCACCAGCCTTGTTACTCTTCTCTGGACCTGCTCCAGCACCTCAATATCCTTCCTGAACTGAGGGGCCCAGCACTGGACACAGTACTCCAGGTAGAGCAGATGATGATATTCTGGTGGTATATACCTTCCTGGTCTGTATCAGTTTCCTAGACCAGTAAAGAACATTTCTACTTACAATAGTTCAATCCGCTAACAGAAATGACTTTGCATCAAGATGGATAGCTCAATTAACAGTGTTTGATCCTAGAACAGAGAGTCAGAGAACTGCCATCCTGATACGAGATTGCTCGAAAAAAAAATCCCCTTGTGAGAGAGAAATCTGTGCAGACACAGTTTCTCCCTATTCCTGTCATAGCTCCCCAAGTACACTCACACATGCCACTTCTGTCTTCAAGGAGCGTCCTGAAGAAAAAAGGTCTCCATTCCCTTTCAAGTAAAGGGAATTTGATAAAGGATAGTGAATGGAATTGAATAGCTCTGGGCAGAGATGCTTAATGCTCAGAAAGGTGATACCTGGCCCAGGACAGTAGAAGGAGGCAGACAGGCAAGTTTCCAAAGGTTTTCTGCAATTAGGTAGGCCTTGCAGCCTGCCAGACTCCCAGAGATAAGTATCTGCCCATGGTGTGTAGACTTCATCCACTTAGATTTCATACATCAGTTTCAGAACTCAGATGATATTCATGTCAGCAGAGATCCACAAGATCTTCTGAGGGGAATCAGCATTGAAGTGTTCTGGCAAAATCCCCTGCTGTGTATCCTGAGCTCTTCAGAAAGAGCAGCCGTTTTTTGGGTATGAGACTTAGGCACTCCACTCCCACAAAGTCAGGTTTATCTATCCTGGGCTGTACTTAGACAAGTATTCCTGACTCCACTATCATGTTTTTTCCTCATAATGACACGTCTGAAACTGTAGCAATCACTTAGGATGTTATATTAATATACTCATTAGTCTGTAGCCCATGGTGACAGGCAGCAATGCTCTTGTGACTCCATGCCCTTCACTTTAGCAATTTCAATGTTGCAGAAACATAGCTTTTTTAAGGAATTATTTCCCTCTCCCCTCAAATGATATTTCATTTGGTATTTCATTAACACGAAAAAATACTCTGGCAGATGTTGTTCTCAGAGCACTAAACAATTTCCAAACCTCCTGTTATTCAAACGACATCTCAGATTGCTCTGCTTCTTTGACATTTGGGACAAGGAGGTTTTAGAGTCATCTTGCAGTGGCCAGGTGAGAGATATTATGGTTTTCTCTGCTGAGAAGAAATCACTGTGACAAAACAGAAGGAGTTTTTCTGCTTTCTCTGATTCTTGTGGAGAGGACAGGAGGCTGGTTCTTGGTGGCCACAAGCCAGTAAGAGGAAACACCTCTTCTGACTCAAATCCAGCCTTTCTTCTTTAGCCTTTACAAACTGCAGCACAACCAAAGACAAAGTTCAATATAAAAATCCTTTGTTTGTAGAGGAAAAAAAACACCTCACATGCCTGGGAAACATATCTTTTTAGGTATATCCATCCTAACATGGACTTGATGAACAAATGTTCTTTTACAACAATCAATGCAATCCAGAATGTCTTGCACTACTTCCTATACTTACTATGTATATATGCATAGTGAGCAATGTCTGAACCCTGCTTCATAACTTCTGTTGCTGTGTACCAAGAGCAGTACTCTATGTCAGACATGGCTGAGACATTCCAAGATAGGATGGTGCATCAGGAAGAACTGATGAGCTTACAGAGATATTTGGCCTTCACACAGGACCAAAAGACATAAGAGGTGACAAAGTGTCTTCAGAAATCACTGACAAGTGTAACCTTTTCCTGAGGAGTCACTTGTAAAGCAGATCCATTAATGCATTACCCAGTCCAAGAGAACAGCCTGGGCAATGACTCAGTTTTGACATGTACTGACTCACAAGCACAGTTTATCAGAACACTGGGGCTAAGCACGTTTCATGCTCAAATACAAACCTATAGAAGCAGAAAACTTAACAGCCGGGTATGCCTTTTGGTGGCAGTATTGTCCTAGATAAGCTTACACTGACCGCCACCACACGCTCTTAAAAACAGTCTTATTGCTGCAGGCTCACAGATCTTATTCCTTTGAGACAAATCTCATGGTTTTCTTTTCTGTCAATCTTTAGACATAGAGGAACATGAATTAGGAAAAAGTGAACACATTAAAAAATTATCTGTCCTACTTTTTGACCAGCAGGATTCAGTATCTTCCTAGCTGCTCCTTTTTACTTCTTCCTTTTCCTGCTGCAGCCTAAGCCTGCCTTGTCCGAGCACACTGTGGCCTCTGCTTCATCTTGGCCTCTGCTGCCGCGAGCTCTGCCAGCGCTGGCCTGGGCACTTGTTGAATATCCTGCATAGCTCTTCTATGAGCACTGGCTCTTCTCTGAGCCTTCCTGGGGAGGCACACTCAACAGCTTGGGAAAGGGGGTTTTTGTCAATATATTGGGTAATCAATCAAGAAGGAAGAGAGTGCTTTCGAGGCATCTTTGACACACCTGTCCTACATTTCTTGGAGCAGACTTGGATATCTGCCTGCCTTTGAACAACGGCATGTAGCCTGCAAGTAGAATTAGTCAGGGTGGGCTGAATTGTTCATGCAGTTTAAACAGAGAAAAGACTGAATCCTGAGCTTATACTGAGTTTAAGCATAGGCAATTAGAGATAAGAAACCAAAAATGGAAAATGCCCTTGCATTCACTAACAGTGTGCAGTTACTTCTAATTAAGGTGAGGAGCAGACCCAACCTGATGCTTCTCTCATGCATTAAAACCTGTCCTGGGCTCTACTTTGGTGAAGTCTGTGTTACAGAGACATTTGTCACAAGCAAACACCTGTGAAGTCCATTTGTCACCGACTTTGGCACGTCCCTTTGGTTTGTACAACTGAGGTGGCACTTCTCTGGCTCTGCATGCGCTGGGCCACTGCACTTCTCAAATCTCTTCTGGACTAAGTTTTAATTTAGCTACAGATTACTCTGTAACACAGAATACGCCTCCAACAATCCTCTGTAAAAGGGAGGTCCCAGTTCAAGTGCCTTAGACTTGAGGACCAATATCAGCCCATATTGAAACCTCCTCCTTCCTTGAATGCATTCCTAGAAAGAATGCTGTCCACAATGTTGTTTACAGTTTTACCCTTTCAACTGCATTCAACAAAGAGACAGGCAGGAGACGAGGACTTAATTTAGACAGGAAAAGAATTTGACAGATATATCTAACATAGGCAGGAAAAAAAAACAATAAAGCTTCCTCATGTCTGATGAACATTCATGGTATTTGTCAGAGTACCTGAATAAGCACAGACATTTTTCCAATTACTTTTGTTCTTTATTGTCTTGGGATTTTTTTTTTGTTTGTTTGGGGTTTTTGTATGGGTTTGGTTTGGTTTTTTCCCTCTACAGTAGCTGCTAATAGAATCTTCCTAATTTCAGCCTTATCTGGCCAGTTGTAAACCAGATCATTTACTGTTTGACCACTACACATCTGATTGCCAACCCAAGAAGAAGAGTTTGGCCTTATAATTCATACCAGCTCTGCATTCAGGTGAATGATCAGGAACATTTAATAGTCATCTACTGTTAACCCCCTTCTAGCATGAAAAGTTTGGTGTCAAAAGACTTGTAACTACAAACACAGTGCAAGGAACAAAGTCTCCATCTGCAAGGACTGTATTCATATTTAAAACTGCTTTGACTGCTTCACAGTCCTGTAAAATCTACCATTTCTGCAAAGTATTTTCCGTGTAAAAATAACCTAACCTAGACTCCTATCCCAAACAGGAGTCAATAAAATGCAAAAAAAAAAAAGTGGATATGGGAGCAAAAAAAGTAACTTGCATCATGCATCACCAATTTTATTTCCATTAAAATCACATTTTAATTTAATTATGTCTCATAAGCAATTTAAGTTAGTACACATTAAACCCAAGCTACATGTGAGAAAATACAAAGTTTTCCTGTAGTTACCATTCAGCTTTTCCTACAAAATTTTCAGTTAAGAGCTCTAATAAAAAAAGATAAAAATCTCATATGGAAGGTAACTGTTATAAAGCAATATAAAACATCTGAAAGTTTTAATACTGTTATTGAGAAGTATGTTTAATGATTCCTGAAGCCAAAGTAATGTAAAGATATTTTACTTTAAAACTATTCTGTTGAACTAATATTATATAATATACTATAAATTTTAGGTACAATAATTTAACATTTTAAACAGCATACCAATTCAGGAGACAACACTCCAATAAGTTTTTAACATACTGAAAATGGGAAAATATAAATATATACCGGTTAATACAGGTTAATTTAGCCTCTTCCTTTCGCCTCATTTTCCTGAAAAATCTGTAAAAGTTTATATATTTTCCATTTATAGAATTGATTAAATCTTTTTTGTTTGCCCTTAAGTACATTTAGCCTTATCCAAAACTGCAGTATTGCACTGATTAGATCTTGTGCACTAATATATAAAAGTAAAAGAATTCAGAGATGAAGCAAAACTAGGTATAGTCTATGATTTCCATATGTATGTGTGTACACACATGCACAGCCAACACATGATTTTACTGCAAGTGTCCTAAAAGTTCATATTGTTCCAAAGACTTTCACAAAACTCCTGATGCCTCAGAATATTTAAAGTAATGTATTTCAATAATACTAAAGTGCTAAAATTGGAAAGCAGCACTCTGTAACAGAAGTCTACAATGCATAAAACAGTAAAGGAAAGCTTTATTATCCAAAAGCAGAAACACTTTCCAGTCAGACAGGGAAGGAAAACATAATCTGCATCCTCTAAATATTAGCACTGTACTTTGCACTTTGCCAAAGACAGAATAGTGCTGTATTGTAAACAAACTGTATACCACAGCTCTTGCTACTCAAAAAGCACGCATGTTAAAGGCAAAGTTTCCTATGATAAGCTATGTTGCTTGCAGGTTACTTCTTTCAGCAGTAAACATCATTACAAACCTGATTCAGAGCAACTTCTGCTGGGCAAACTTCTGCTTTTCTTACCCAGTCCCGAACTCCTGCCGTTGTAAATGGAAGAGTAATGACTGAAAGTGATTTTATTAACATACTTGCTTTAAAAGCCAGCTGCAGGTAGCGTGGAAGCCATTGGTGACGAGGGGTGGAGGCTTGGCAGCCCAAGCGATTGGAGGGCTGAGAGCTTGTCAGCTATTCGCCCGGCCAAGGCAGGCAGGCAGGCAGAGAGGGAGAGAGAGAAAGTCTTGCAGGTGTTCTGATAAATCCCATGACTTTCTTGAAGACACAAAATCCAACTGGATTGCCATTCTCTACATTTAAACACACCTATGTGTGTGCATACAAAATGCACGCTGTATACTCCCTCATGCAGTGAGAGAGTAGCGTAATTTCCCCTACAGGGAAACCTTTCACACATCCTGGAGGAAATGTAGATGTCAAACTTGGTATCCCACTGGGATACCAAGGCAAAATCTTTCCACAGCCCTTGTGAAAAATAAACTGGCTTTCAAGCATGTTGAAGGATACTTTGCAGTAGACCTAAATGCAATACTACAGCATGAAAACTGGTTTTGTTGAGTAAATTTTAGAAGAATATAAAAAACTTTAGAAGTATTGCTGTGGTAGAAACAACACAGGAGACAGTATATTTACAGAGCCTGGTTAGAGCCCATTCTGTTGAACTGGGTAGATGTACCATAGATCTTGTACTCCTTTATATGGCTTGAAATGCAAAAATGCTGAACACTGGAATTAGAACAAACCAAATATTCCTGTGACACAACCAATAAATAAACCTCAGTTTCTTAAAAATTAGCTTCCAGCATAAACCAACCCCCAATGTACAGTTTGCAGCTGTATTTTTATTAAAACCCCACTCCAAACATGTAGTAGCATTTCCAGTCAATATTATTCATGGCATATTGTTTCCTTTTAAACATTCGTGTTTAAATCACTTTATTTTTGTTCAGCTAAAACTCAAAAGATAAACCTTGCAGATAAAAGCCCTTTGCTTCTCATAATTGAAAAGTTTTCCCTATGAATATATGCAGAAAAACACGTTATTTGACAGCCTCTGTAACTTTCTCTCAGCTTTTAGTTTTCTGTGAGTGTAAACTCTGCCAGTGCTCCAGAAGCAGAGAAGGCTGCTCTTCCTTCCCTCAAGAAAAGTCCTGCTTCCTGCAGCCACATGCAAGGAAAGAATACAACATTTCCTCAGCTCTCCCACATCCAAGAGAAATGCCTCCAAGAAGAGTGTGCTCCACAGGGGTGGGCCATGTTTCAAGACCAGGAGTCCAGCTTACATTATCCAAGGGAATTCTTTTCTTAAAGTGCAAAAAGGTGTTAAGAGAAAGGTCTTGTTTGTTGAAGCTCTAATGATAATACTAATTCTTTCCCTTGTGTTGACCTCATCTTTATTAATATGAACTTTATCTCTTTCACAGTTAATACCCAGTCAGAAGTTGTGCTACAGGGTAGGCTTCTTGTGCAGAAATACATGAAAACTACTTTTAAGGAGCATCACTCTGACCTGTGACAATATCTAGGCATTTTTTTTACCAAACTAGCACTCCCTAACATAGCCATGAATAACTTGAGAATTACTCAGATGGTTCTTGAATATCTCCAGTGGGGGAGACTCCACAACCTCTCTGGGCAATCTGTTCCAGGGTGCGGTCACCTGCACATTAAGGAAGTTCTTCCTCATATTTAGGTAGAACTTCCTGTGCATCAGTTTCTGCCCATTGCCTCTTGTCATATTGCTTATCTCCTGGCTGTGATAACAATTCATCCCAGGTAACACCAGTAAATTTATGGATCATTACAAAGACAGAGGAGCTGGGCTGCTGTGGTTCATCTGACTTTCTGAAACTTAATCCTGGGAACAGGAGCACACAGGAGCTACACTGCTAAAGGCATTAAAACCTAGAACTGTCCTGGCTGCCAGTCAAGAGGCAGGGAGAGTGCCCTGGGTAGTGAAATAAAATACCTTCCATCTGTCGCGCCTTGATCTAGTGCACTGTGGGGTGGATTAGTGTGTCCCCCTTACGTAGTGTTTGGATCAAAGGTCCTATGGACAGACACTCACAGTTTCTGTGTGTGTTTTCAGTAATGCATGCTCGAAACAAGAACACCATGTTACCACCCAGCAGAGCGTTGTTTTTGTGGATTCAACTGCCAAGTGTATTTGTGTGTCTCAGGGTGTGTGAGAAAGCAATATCAGAGAGATGTTCATGAAGGAATGGAGTCTAAAGGGGTATCAGTGAAGGATGCCAGACCTGGTGCTCTTTGGACAAGACTGAGCATACAGAGTGCTGTCTGGTGGCAGTTACCTGCAATAGCATATCCAGCTTCTCTCTCAGAGGAAGTTTTTGTTTCTCTCCAGGAGAGAGCTGTGGTACATCCACTTTGTGGCTCCCAGTTTATTTCCAGTTACAAATCCAACTGTGTTTTGATCAAAAACATTACTTTATAGCTTAAGTTCTGACTTTAGAGACTTAGCAACTATATCATACTTGGATTAATATAAAATGCTTCATCCAACAGTTCTCTAACTTGCATACCCCAAGGGCTTTCATAGCACATTCTTTCCATAAAGAAGTTGATCAGTTATTCTCTTCTTGCCAGGAAACAGTTGACCACATTAGAGAGAATGAACTGAAAGAGAAAATTAATTTATTTATTTTATTTTCCTACGGAAGGTTGCTTTTAAGACTTTCCCGTAGAGTGGTAAAAAGGAACATATTTTTATAGAGTTATGCAGACATTCATGTTCAGGGAATTTTAAATGTATGAAAAAACCCCCCAAACCATTAATTTGTGAAACTCTTGCACAGACTGAACAAAGTACTGCAGGTACCGAAGTGATAAACTCATTAAAAGCTGCTCTGCTGTTGACTCTGAATCATCTCACAGGTGCAGTCTCACAGCTACAGGCCAAAAATATGTAGAGTTTTACATAACTAGAGGTGCTAACTTTGCACATGAAGATCCATGTGTTTGCCCCCTATAACTACACATACTTCATCAGTTAAACATGAACAAAAGTGCTAGCAGGACTGGGCCTTAGTGAACCATGGCAACCCCTTGACTTTGCAACCGACTGTAACAAACACAACTTTTGACATGCACAGTGAAAAAGAAACACATGTTTTGTACAGTTTGTGCAGCTCTGATGGGTTATGAGAAGATGTACTAGTATTCATAAGGGGATTCATGAGATGCCAGCAAGAATCTTTTCTAGATAATTACATTTTAGTGGTTCTGATATGCTTCTGAGAATAAAAATCCAGTGCAATCTATGTGTTACTGTGCTTAAAATGACCACAAACATTCAAGAGAGAAAAAAAATCTTTATATAGCTCAACAGTAATGTAGGCTATCTCTATAATGTTACGACAGCATAAGTTCTGAAGAGAATAAATTATAATTCAACACTTTTTAAAGGGCTTCCTATCTATTAAAATATATTTATTTTAGATTTTTGTGGTTTAAGCAGATTACTGAAACTAGTTCCTACAGAATGTTGTACAGATTAAAATAAAATTATCACTTATAAATTCTTTCACCTTTTCTTCAATAATTCTTTTTGAGTTTGTACTTGGAAAAATACCTCAAATCCTGACTTCTGTAAAAGAAATGTAATACGTCCTATAAAAATAATCATATACTATTAGACTAATACAAGCAGGAAGAATAAATCTGCAATCCTGCATCATTTCATATGTAAAAAGAAGAAGGGCTACATTGGCACAAATTCCCATTATTTTTTCTAATCCAAGAATTAGTCATGTAACCTATTATTAAGAATATCCCAAGCAGCTACTAGCAATCATTTGTTGAATTCAAAATATTCTCAGGGGTCTAAAGAAAATGTTTGTAGTGCTGACTCACAGTGCTGTCCCTAAGTCTAAAATCAGAGTTTTGGAGAAGCTTTGGAGAAGGAAAGTAACTATTTAAAGCCATACTATCTGTAAAAAAAAAATATCCACACATACCTTTTTGGCCCAAATCCACACCTTGAATACAGGATAAATATAGACAGGAAATTCAGATAGAAAAGTCTGTAATACAAACTTTGTAAAGACAAAGAAGAACTAGGAAAATCCAAGTTAAAACTAACAAACACTTGATCTGTAATTGATCAAGTAATTGAAAATAAACAGCAATGCTATGTCTTGCCAAGACTGGGAATGAAGCTGTTTCGCATCTCCCTGGACAGCTGGGAAAGGAGCATCAGATGCAGCTCCACACTGCAGCTTGGGAAGGAGCATGAGGAAGGCACCACCACCATTTGAAGCATGAGTACGCTTCTCCATTAGAGCCATGAAGTTACAAACTTTCAATAAGAGCAAGCAGAAAGACCAGAAAACAAATTAATGCACTGTGCATTTTTGAGATGTAAGCTATTGGATAACATTCTGCTTTTCCACAAGGCTGATGGAACTCATAGTGAACTGAAGCCAACTTAAAAAAAAAGGTATTCAGTTTCTGACAATTAGTCCATGTTTGATCCAAATATTAATGACCATGTATATTTTCTTCTAATGGCAACTTAGGTAGGTAATTAGGCACATTTCATAGAAATTATCCCAGCCTATGCAAATGCAACTGGCATGGAAAAGTAGTACTTAAATCTCAAAACTTAAAAAACAAAAAACACCAAGCCTTTTAGCCAAACAATGAGGATCTGAGTTATTATTAGAAGTTATATAAATATATACAGATATAATAGTTTTTAGTTGTTTTGAATGGGCTTCCTTTATAGTTTTTTAAGGTCACCTGGTTTTAGTTATCACTTTCTTCATTACCTGAATTAACCAACTGAAAATTTATTTTCCAATCCTACATATAGGACTATCATCCTTCAACTTACTCTTTTTCACCTCAGCCAATCTCTTTTTTTCAGTTTACTTGGATTTTTTGTGTTGTTGGAATATTTGTGAGGAGGTTTTGATGGGTTTTCTTTAAAAATTTTAAGGAAATCAGTTTCTCTTTAAAAATTTTTTAATTGGAAAGGCTAATAGTGATCTTTTCTCCTGTATCAAAAAAGGGAAATCTTTCCAGTTGCTATGAACATTGTTTTCCTATAAAAACTTCTAGAAAATTTCTACTAATTCCATTTCTACTTAACAATCATTTTCCATGCTGGAAAATGCCTGCAAAATGATAGGAAGGTTGCTGTTTTACTCTTTTTAATCAGTAACAGGGCTTTACCTTTCACCCTCCGTTACTAAGTTTCCATTACAGTCTCTTGTGTAAGACGCAAGCAAAAGCCTCTTAGAAGCTAACATCAGATCACTTACAGGTATTCTGTTCTCTTCAAACCAGACAAAATCAAAACATAAAATTCTGAAAAACTAATAGAGATAAATTTACAAATACAACCTTTTTCACTGATAATAGGAAAATATAAGCAGTGATTGCAGGATCAAAATTAAATCCCAACCCTTTCCCTGCTGAAAATTTTATTGATTTGCACAAAAGTTGGTGATTCTTTAAAAGGACTTAGCCACTGATTTTAAAGCAGGAGTAATGAGAGCCCTTTCACATGCCTAAACTCCTGAGGTGGTTTCTAGAATGTCTATAAAATCTGTATTTTTTAATGGCTTTGTCTTTCTGCTCCTGTGCACTTCCACGGGGGAGTCGAATAGTTCAAAATAGTCCTAATTTCATGGTGCAAGAATGAAAATTAAGCAAAGAACTAATGATTCACCTAATTTCCCTCCTCCCTTCCCAACCTCAGTTGGCTGGTTTGATAGCACAAGTAGTGTCAGATTCGGGGGTGCCTACTCCACTGAGGTTGTCCAGTCTCATCCCTGGGCACCTCTCAGCCCATCTGACCAGTGCACCACACACTAATGGGCTCCAGGACGTCTTTTTCTTTTAAAAAAACAGTGCAATTAATTTTCTGTGTTGAGTTACTGGAAACTGTTTAAGGTAACTCAAAATTATAAATATAAAAAAGTGGACTTTCCCCCTTTTTTATATGGGGGCCAAGAAAGAAAGAAGAGAGAGTGGAGAAGAGAGAAAGGATGAATATATCTAATTTAAAAGAAATCAAGGACGATACTGGAAATAGCCTTACAAAAATATCATGGAGCAAGGGCAGGAAAAGAATACCTATTACACACCTTACTTGTTTCTATATGACTTTTTGTGGAAAAGATGGACATGGAAAAGATGCCATCTTAAAGGGATTACAAAAAAACAAAACCAAACCAAACCAAACCAAACCAACAACAACAAAAAAACCCCCTAGGTCACCTAATCAAGATGTCACAACTTGCTTATAATGAAACATATAAAATGTAGCATGTATTAATTATCTGTCAATTTTAAGAATTTGCAGAAGTTAAGTTTGTTTTCTTTTGCTTACAGAAATCCAACAATTAGATGCATATGTTGTTTATATTCCATACTTCTTTTATCTTAAGTCAAAGGCAATAAGAATTAATTTAAGAGATTCTTGCGCAAAAGTTTTGAGAAATCTCCTTTATAACCAAATATTGCTTTAAAATAATGGCAAAGTACTTAAAGTAGGATCCATCACTTGATCTGCTCTGGACTTTAAATATTAAATCAGAGAAGTATTTTGCTTCCATTCTGTGCAAAAACGGAACTGTGACAGCCCAGTGCCACTGGCAGACACCACAAACACCAGACAAAACCCGTGTGCTCAGGGCACAGCTGTGATTTATTTTAGGTTTATATATCAGAACAATACAAAACAACATAAATGGGAATAGTTAATTCACGTGATACAAATAAGCTCCATCTGCACTGCTTAGTCCCAGAAGCAATAACCAGTGTTCTGTGGTCTGAAGTTACTGCTGTTAAGAGCACCCCACATTCTTTGCAGGTACTTTCTGCACCCTGCAAAATCAAAACCACTTCTTTCAAAGATGAAATCCCAAAAATAATAAGTCACTGCAAAGTCACTATAGCAACCCTTTGACATTAAATGTGGACAATCCAGCCACAAGTGGTGTCAGACGCTCCATTCTGAATATTTACTGTCCATATCAAGGTAACACAAATCCTAATATCTAACATGATGAATGTTGCGTTCTCGTGTGTTGTGGGAGGCAATTGAGCTGTGGACAGCTTGGGCCCTGAATTTGAGTGGTTGCAGCTGTGAAGTTGTGAAGGAAAGTAAACAATGAAGATGAGAAGGTGGACAGGGAGGATGGAGCTGCGGGGCAGTTGTGATAGCCAGAGAGCCTGGACTGTTTGCTGAGTGACCCTGAGTTGCAGAAGCTATAGAGCAGCCAACCTTAAGATGTGTATGTAGTAAGGGCACCAATGGTGGTGAAACACGCTGGCTAGGGGAGACTATAAATTGGCCATGTTTGTATGAAATAAAGGCTTTTCTGCGTGAAATCCCAGTGTGGTGTCCGTCCCGACAACAACAGTGTGTGTGATTGACTGCAAACTACACTATTTTTTTGATTGCTTCTCAGTCCCTACTATGTAGGAAGATACTGTTATTATGGCTGGATCACAATTTTAGAAGAAAACTATCCTCCTTCCTCACTTTCTTCTCATGAGCTCTGGTGGCAATGACAGCAAATTGAGTTCCTGCTGCCTGTGTGTGCAGAGGCAGGATCTGGCCATAAACCATCCCTTACTTGCCCCAGGAGAAAAAGGTGGCCAGGACAGATTCAGTCTCTCAAGGGCCAAACCCAGAAAACAGGTTGCCAGTTGAAATGCAATGATCTAGGAAATTACCAGCAGGAAAGACATCTCATTTTACGAACTGTTTGAAAAAAACTTCTGAAATCGAATATTTCCTTAATTTAATTCTTTACTTTAACAGGGTAACTGGAATACACATAACCGCATTTGGGTAAAATACTGAGTTGCAAAATGACATAGAAATTACTTCTAATTCTGAAATGCCACCAGTTCCCTTACTAGAACTAAATGGAATATTTCACCAGCTTACTGATTTTTATTGAACCTGATCATTGGTTAGTACCACTTGTAAATGATACATGTTTTCATAATGCAAAAAGATTTTGGCACAAAGAGTACGTATATATTCCTCATGGAAACACTATTAAAACATGAAACTTTAATTGTTCTACAGCAGCAACAGATACTCATATAATGAATTTTGTTACATAAAATTAAGATAATCAGTGTAAAATCCTGCATGGCTAATCTAAAAAAAAATCTTAGCTAGTTTAAATGATAATCAACATGTCAGCAAGTATACTTTGGTTAAGATCCTTTTTCACCTATGCGTTGCTTTACTGGCCTTCAGAAAATGCCACTTTGGCATACGATTGTCAAACTATTGCTTTTTATTTCCTTAGACACTTAGCCAGCCATGCATCTGCATTTCTCACGCAGAACTTGAGTTTCCAGCAGCTGAAGAGCCTAAAGCAAAACCAAACACTCCCTGTGATCAACCTCCCATAATTTCCAGTTAATTTGTTTTATTTCCCTTTAATTTTGACCTTTTTTACATTTTACATAAATGCTAGCCTCAAATTTTCATTATTTTCTGCCTTTTAAAATTATTATATGCAAAGAACAGAGTCTCATCTTCAAATTTTTTATGGACCCACTAGAGTGGTCTGGATATCTTTTATCCAAATAACCTTCCCTTTAACTTTAGCCCCTCATGAAAATATAGCTCTTCCATCACTGAAATACTTGCATATTCATCTAAATATTAAGCTTGTTTTCCAGTAGAAGTGTGCAAAGAGTATCACACGCCAGTAGGAACTTTCAGGCACATTATCCATTAGCGTCAGAGTCCATCTTGTAGCATGAAAAATGAACTGGATAAAATGTCAGTAATATGAGACTCAAACAAAATGTCTCTGTAATTTTGCAACAACTGATTTTTGACAGGTATTGAGATGCATCATTATTGGCCATCCTGTTTAACTGCAGTTGTGCTCATTTTGTGAAAAATCTGGAAAAGAAAGACGATCTCTGTGATAAGTGTTCTTCAAACATTAGTAGAGAGTTCCATCTGTTTCAGTAGAGGTTAAAATAATTCCATAAACATCTTAATAAATTTAAAAATGTGCTTGGCTAAAGCAATTCTAAAATGTTAATAATTTACTCAGTAGACTGAGTATCAAAAGCCATCACAATATATATAAATAATCAATTGCAAGTATTCATTTCAAAAATAAAACTCACCTCAGAAGAAATTTTAAAGAGGGAGTTTTGGGAGAGTTTTTGTTCGGTTGGGTTTTTTAACCTAGAGCATTATATTAGATGAATGCAAGAAGACTGATTCATTAGACAGGAAACTAATGAGATACAATAATTGCTCCACTCTGAAAATAATCTTTAAAATATTTTAAATTACTTCTGGTTTTATAATAAGAATCCTTTGTCTTGACTCAAAAAAAAATACACAATAATTCTAATTATCACAAGAAAAATAATTTAGAAATACTTTAAAGATAGTAGAAGGATAATCACTGCTGTTCTTCAGCATTTCTCCACTGAAATCTAGAAATGATTGGTCAGAGGACCTGCAGTTTCACAAACTTTATGTATCCTTCTCAAACAAAGCATCCAGAGTTCAGTGTCTTCTCAAATGCTATCAAGCTGGTATAATTAAAATACAAATAACAAGTTCTAATTAAAGTCCCAAAAAGCACGGAAGTTTGGAAATCCAAGGCAAGAAGTCTGTGTCTCAATAAAAGGATATGAAGGACAAAAAGCTCCTTATGATTTTCTGGATTAAGAGCAATTATGTACTTACCAGCAAAGTTTCAGTGGTGCACAAACTAGACATGTTTTTTGGGGTTAGCCAAATACGGTTTTAAAAATCTATCACTATAGGCACAGCAGAATTTCCAGCTAGAACAAAAGCTAAAAATCAACCCTTAAGAAATTCCATATGACCCACCTGGAATTAATTGGCATCTTCCTCTAATTAGGCAAGGATTTCCCTAAATAATAATTTCCTCTCTATTTCCAAACTCTGCAGGTAAAAAACTTTAAAATAGAAGACAGAAATCAATGAAACCTGATACTCTGCTACAGCACTGCAGATACTTATGGAAACCTGCCATAGAAGACTGCCTGTTGTGTACAAAAACATCTGCAATTACTTTACTTCCAAATGATGGTAGATGGTCTACATCCTTGTGTGTAACTCTCCAGTAGCACTAATAGTCATCCTACATCACTCTGATTATCCTTAAAGACTAACAGGACAGTGACAGACTACAGTCTCTTGCTGACATAATGTTGAGAGAAATCTTTGAAAACTCTGAGAGTAAAAGTCTGAAAAAGAAAAGTGGTGTTCTTCTAGCCATGCATCACAAATAGGTATTTCTTCTGAAATTTTCAAGACAACTTACTTTACACATCAAATAGAGCTGGATAACATCCTAAGCAGGATGGCTAGGACTTCACAAGGATACAGTTGAACATATTTCACTTACTCTGAAATTCCCAACAATTGTGAAGAGAAATGAAAAAAAAATCTCCAAAGCATTAGAACTGATTAATTATCTTCAAAGCTGGCCTTAAAAAGAGATTTTTTCTGATGGGAATTACAAAACCCAATACAAACTGCAGACAACTGTGCAATGGCCAGGAATACTTCTAAAAGGGTGTTTAGGGCAGGCAACAGCAAATGGATAAATTGTCCAGAGCAGAAAAAATTGATTTACTCTTGAAGGACATTGGTGGGCTCAGCACTGGACTGCAATGATTCATATGAAACTGGTGACAGCTATAAAGCCAAAACATGAGAAAAGCAGGAAAATCCAGTAAAGCTACTAAGCCCAGAGATCAAACAGATCAAAGACAGCTACTCCTTCAGAATAAAGACTCTATTATTTTTTTAAGTATAATTTTGCTCTCTGCTGTGATAGCTGTATGAGTGTGTCACATTAGAAATTTTGTCATGACCTAGTCATAAATCATCCAAAAGGGCAGAAAATTCATCTGAGAAAGCAGAGACAATTGCTCTACCATTTCATGCCTATCAAAATATACACCGCTATCAATGATGTGATGACGATGCCATGACTTCTTCAAGAGTTAATATCATAGTCTTTCATTCTACCTGTTCCTAAAACTCTATAACGCAAACTCTGAAAAAACCAAACCTCTCAAAAAGATATTTCATGTGATTAAAGTTATGTTCTGCTAACAGGTTCTCTTCAAAGACACAAAAGCAGAGCATGAAACTGGGGAAACTATGTTAAAACTATGAGTCTGGCTCTTCCTAAACTTAGCTTAACTCAATTTATCCATACTACTTCTTTTCTTCTCCCCTTTCTCCCACAAGGGACAAATGACCAAACAAAATAATTTTCACAGTCTTAAATGCCTGGAAGTACAAAAAAGCACAGTTGTTAAAGCTTGTGTAAAAGACAGGAGATGGACTCTACGTGAACATGAGTAGCGTTCAGTGGATTTCTTTGTTCAAAGTTTAGCAAACTGAGTATAAAGGCACACAAAGAAAGTACAAATAACAAGCACATGCTGGATCAAAGGCTATTTTGAAAGTGCAATCAAAACCAGATGAGAAGTCATGGATACGGAGGAGTTAATTTTTTGCATTGGTATGAATTTTGGATCAGTATAAAAGATCAAAGAGAAGCTACTGACTATTAAGAGTATGACAGCTCCATCTCCCCCAAATGAACTGGACATCTCCCTGAGAATATAACTGGGCTCTGCTCTTAGGCTTGGCATTAGAAGTTAGCAGAAATTATTTCTCATGACTTCTATGGTTAATACAACTTAGCAATTCCCAGAGATAGAAAAAATTATTATGCAACAGAATGCCCACTTTGATGGGAAATATTTTTAACACTTAGAGAAACTAAAAATCTTCCTGTTAAAAATAAAAGGAAAGAAAAAGAAAAAAAAGAAAAAAAAAAAAGAAGAAAAAAGGAAAAAAGAAAAAATAAAAAAATAAGAAAGTTGGGCTGTAGCTGATAAGTAATTTTCTTTTCTGTCAGCTTTACAGATTGTGAGCAGTGTTTTGTATTATAGCTAATACAATGACTTGGTGACCCCATTTATTTGGATAATTCTTGAGGTTGATGTGACTCAAATTCATGGAACTAATTTGTCTGGATAACAGCTTTACAAAGGTTCTGAAGAGTCTAGACATTTTCACTGTGGGAAAAAGAAGATGCACAGTCCATTTTATACAAACTTTAAAAATAATATCCTGCAGTCATCCTGTCATATTGCAAATTGTACTTCTAAAGCCAATAGCAGATAAACTAAAGCAGTTGAAAGTAGCTGTGTTTGTACAACACCGGAAGGTATCAAGGGAAATGGAAACAGCCTTTGATTCAATTATTTTGCAAGAAGTGACATAGCAAAGAAAAAGATCAGTTATCTGCAGTGCTACAGGCTCCACAGAACTTAATTTTTAATATATGTGAAATTTTACCTAGTGATGATATGATTAAAAAGTAAGCTACTTCTCAAAGAACTACATAACTATGTAATTTCCTGTCCACACTGATTGAGGCCCAGGCAGAAGAAATGTAGGATTTATGAGAAGTTTGAGCACTGTTTCTAGCCCCCTAGCACAGCTTGACTAACTGGAGAAAATAAAAAGAAGGCAAAGGAAGAGACAAACATTTGAGCTTTACATCATTGTCTCTCACTATAGCTATAATTTTAGCTTAGAATTAGGTTTCAAAACTGTAACATACTTTGGCCTTATTCCATTGTGGTCTGCCAAACCGTTTTCCAAAACTGGTTTAACTGTAACTGTGTTCAAACACTGCTGCCAAGCTGTTTTAGCTCCAGAACAGGAGAGAAAGGAAGAGTCAGCATTTATTTCTTTAAAAAAAGAAAAAGAAAATACTTAGTTCTTTATCCTTGATCCAGAAATTCAAATTTATGCTTAACCAAAAAGACTAAATCCCTTCAAAATTAAGAGCTTCATTATAAAAGCACTTGAATTTATGACAGATTGTAGCCACATGGCACAATTCTGTCTATAAATACACTTTGAGCCCCAGTTAGTGAAACAAAAAACTTTTCAACTGTGCTAAGATAAAAAATATCTCTGCAATTATTCATACTGTGGTAACACCCAGCTCAGAGTCAAGGCCTTAGAACTTAATCTAAGAAAAATCAATAGTATGAGAACAGCAGAGGTAAACAACAAAATGTGTGTGGGTTGGTGTGTTCATCTGTCTTCCTACTGGTGCACAATGAATATGCTTGACTATCAAAATACCAAGAAGCTGCAGTGTAGCTATTGCTGCTAACACCTTCAAACAAGAATGGAAACAGTTGGTAAAGTCCACCTTTCAAACACACATCCAGGTTTTCTTTCACTGGTGTTTCTTAGATTATTCAGATCCAATATTTTCCATTACACTGCAAATGCAACACTTTCAAGCACTATCTTTACGCTTCTCTCTTTTGGCAAAGCTCCTTGGAAGATGGATACTCCCTTTTTACGTGGAGTCACATGGAAAAGACAAGGGGTAAGGGGTACAAGTTATTCCTGGGGAGATTCCTATTAGACACAAGAGGAAAACTTTTCACAATAAGAACATTCAGCCATTGGAATAATTTCCCCAGATGGATTCCCCAGTGTTGGACACTGTTAAGATTCAGCTGGACAGGGTGATGGGCCACTTGTTTAGACTTTTGTCAATAAAGGTTGGACCAGATGATTGTTGAGGTCCCTTCCAAACTGGTATTCTATGATTCTATGTTTTCATCCACTGAATCACAGTCAGTTTGGAATAAGAAATTCCCTTCTTTGGGTACTAAATTTCATGAGACCATATGTGCACATCAAGAACAGTCCAGCAAAAAAGTTTTTATTTGACTTAGACTTCATGTTGTCATACTTAGCTCAATTTTCATGGAATACTGCCACAGTAGATAGAGATAAGGGATAAAATTGTGCTAGAAAATATCTCTTTCCGACCATTACCACGAACATAGAGTGAATGAATGCATCAGTCTCAGAGCTTGGAGAGTAACAGTGGGATTAGCTGCTGAACTGTCACAAAAACAAGTTTTGAAATGGAATCAGAAAGAATGATAGAGTCATATACAATAAGTGAAATCCAACTGATACCACAGTGCAACAGTCTGACAGCAGCATCTATAGGCAGAGCACTGGTATTTTTGTTCAGATCTGATGCATAGTTTCAAAGACTTTCCCAGTCATCCTGACCATTCACTGCGAACAATCCTGAGATATCCTTTCATACGAAAGGAACTTCAGATATGTACTCCAGAACAGCACCTACTATACTCCAACTGGTAATGGAAATTCAGTCTGTGAGACCAGACAAAAACTAAAGTGAATTCCTCCCAATTCCCCCACACATACCAAAACCTAAGTGGTATGGTCAGTGAATCCACAGCATTAGAAATTTTCCTCTACAGCTTCATTACTGCAGAGCTGCACTACTGCTGAAGTAGACAATGCCTCTCACATAACAGTGAATCCTCAGCTGCAAAGGCTGCAGGCTGTACTGCAACCCACCTGAATTCAAAGATGCTTACCGGACAGAGAAGCTCTGTGCTGCCATTGCTTTATCACCAGTCATAGCATAGTTTGAACTAACACCTCAAACTGGTATTTCCACCACAATAAATGCTGTACTCTAACTGGATGCTCCTTCCTGCTTTCTTCCCTTGGGGTCAGAGAAACATTTCTGTGGCAGTAAAGTGAATTAAACTGGGGAATGAAGCTACAGTAACACTGAGTAGGTAGAGAGTCAATTTTGACTCAGATTAGTTTCCTGATACAATTCACTACAGAACTGCACAAGTTCTTGTACCAGCATTACTGCAAGGTACATATGGAGAAGGATTAACTGCTGTAGGCAAGACTTAAAATATAACTCTTTTTGGTGCAACCGTAACTCTGAGTATGGACAAGCTTATTCTCAGGCAGAGCTGTCAGGCAAGGTAAGAACCTGTAAAGGCCACAACAGTCTGAATGGCAAGATTAAAGTCTAGAATGTAACACTGCAGCAGTGTTGATGGTGAATGACTCATAACAATGCCTCAAATCTGATCCTGTTACTGGCAGAAACACCTACAAAAGGCAAATTGATTTTAAGCAAACTTGGACAGTTCAGTTGTTCAGTATGCAGCATTACTGGTACATCTTAGGGAAATAGGGATATTTAGAGAATAATGGCTATAAAAGTTACTTTAAGTCTTATTCCATTCCAAGTTTTGTGTAATGAATTGAATACTGACACCACACCCTGCACCCTGATGTGGCATTCACTGATGGGAATGCCAAATAAAACTCTGACTCCAAGTTACTTGATCTGAAATTCAAAAAGCATAATAAGGATACTACAAAAACAATACAGACACTATCAGTTCTGCTTTACGTATAAGAAAATACAGCCCAACTTCTATTTCAGTATGCATTTATTTCAGTGTGCATACTCTTATTTCAGTGTTAACCATACGAAAAAGCAGCTGAGAAAGACAAGGACAGAAACCTACAGAGGTTGCATTTGTATAGGAGAGGTTTATTTACTTATTTATTTCAGTCTTTGGTTTCCACAGTTTTTGGAGAAGATCATTATGAAAGCTCATCCCCACCACATGCTGAGATGCTCTTAGTACATTAACCTGGAATTCAGGTAGGAGGTACTGCTGAATTCTAGGGGTCATTTATCTAAATCCATAAAAAGCAGACTTCTCCCCCTTCCCTTCAGTTATAACTTTCATACTCATGACTGTCTGCCTGATTCACGGTGCTTGGTATATGCCTTTTTAGTACCTAGCATATGTCTGAGTATAACAAACGGGCTGCAGCAGGCATACAGGCAGTACCTTCCTCCTACCACACAAAAGCAAGCTGATACACTGTACAAGCCTGAAGACACACATAAAACAGTCACACACTCATCCTCGTACAAAAATGGTCTCTTGGTGTTCTTTGGATCATCTGGTCTTTGAATGCTGACTTGCCAACTTAATATTCACTGCATAAAATAACTCACTCTGTATCAGCCAGGATCTCTTTTTTATTTGTAAAATTTTCCAACATTAGACTGGTAAATCTCCACAGTCCATTACACAATACAATGCTGCCATATTAACTAGGAAGCAAGATCCCAGAAGTGGCTGAAGGTTCAGACATGCTTTCTTGATACAGGTGTTCAATGATACATGCAAAGGATGAAGAGAACCTCTCTAAATGGTCAAATCAGTACCAAAGGCCAGCAAAACAACCCACACAGGATCCAAGCAACAGTTTTGTGATTTCTATTCTTCACTGCTTATGATGGTCAGCCACTCCTCATTTTGCAGCCTGGTGTGGCATCACATTCTGAAACATCAGTTTGAACACATGGCATATACTTCACATTTATACATCTTATGGTATATACTTTAACATTTTGTAACCTTGAGTGGGATTTTAACACTGCCATTTCTCTCTGCTTATTCTGAAGCATATCCCACTTCTCCACATAGCCTGTGCTCAAAAAGCTATTCTTCTGTTCTGCCCAGTAATTTACCCAATTTATTAGCAATACTGAACCAAGCCAAATACATTTCAGCAGAATTGCATCAGTCAAAAAAATGCTAATGTCAAGGACTGCAGTATTTCTGATGGGGCAATCCAAACTTTCCCTTCCTGGGCCTCCAGAGCAGAAATCTGTGGTAAAATATTCAGCCTTATGCAAGATCCCTGGATGACGCAGTTCCAAATTCAGGCAGACAACTTCTATAGCCTACCCAATTCACAGATTTAATTCCCAGGATTGTGGAGGCTTTGTTGTTGTTCCTGAAATCCCACTTTCTAAGTTTGCTAAGAGAAATGCAAAGATTCTTCACTCAAGCCAGCAGCTATGCTAGCTGTTTATGAGAACACCACAGAAGTAGCACTGTGAGTAATGTTCCCGTATACCACTGTTTCAGATCTTCCTTCAGCCTTTGGATGGAGTTTCAAGGGTTGTGTTTACTATCAAAGAAGAGTCCACATATAGCACTTGGAAGCTTTTCCCCCGAGAAAGCAGATGCTCCACCAACTCCTGAGGTGATGAAATTCAATGTCGCACATCTCACATGCCCTGCTCTGCATTTCCAGAGTCCTGTTTCCTTGAACATAGGGGGAATCAAAGTATCAGGACAGCTTCTTTGCTTACAGTTCCAGGCTTCTTTCCAGCCACCCCAAGCTGTCCCTCCAGGGAACACTATGAACAACATTCACATCATTCTGTGTTTCTGCTGCCTTTCTGCCATTTGCAAACAGTTGCAATTAAACCAACTCATTGTCTAACTCTGTGCTATCAGCAATGTTTGTTATCAAATCCTTAGAAAGCATATGGAACACTGAAACCCATATATCTATTAGCTAGGTTTCAGCCAAGCTAAAATGCTGGATTTCACTGTTCTTCTATCTAGATTAAAGGAAGATACTTATCCTACTAACCGTCTTCTACAGGAGTAATTTGTACCAATCATCATGCAGCTGTTTGGACAAATATACTGCCAGTTTTCATAAACAGGCACAAGAATATAACTTGGAATATTTTTTTAAGAAATTCTGATAGGTTATAATAGCCTACTAATAAATGCAAATGAGAGTTGAGAGAGTGTTTGGAATGGGGAAGGGAACAAGAGGGATATTTTGCAACTTTGGTAATTTCACTGGTTCCTATGGATATACTTTCTATTTACAAGGCCAAACAGAGATCAGAATCAGGTCAAAAATGCAGTAGTGGAACTACAGTTATAGTAAAGATGTAATAGATTAAAAGTAGGAACTATCCAAAATCCTTCATTCAATACAGTTTCACACAAAAGTCATTTACCAAGTCAGTCTAAAGGAGCATCAGCAAAAATACACTTGGTAAGTGATATCTTCTTGATTAAAATGTTGGTACTTTCTTTAGCTCCTGTCCAAAGGAATGAGACTGAACTCTACAGGAGTTCCTATGTTGCAAGGAAAGTATGATTCTAAATGCCAAAACTCCCTTAAAAAGTTTGAGGGATAGTACAGTCCTATGATGAAAGTTTTTGAACTAATGCTTTCTTCAGTAAAAAAGACAGTCTAAAAGGAAGGGAAGACAAACATCAGAGGGGATAAGTGAAATTTTGGTATGTTTTACAGCTTTGTGGAGCATATTAAATAGTTTCTTCCAATGGTGGCACAATTGAAGCAGCTCATACTGCTCAGTCTATTCTTTCCTCTGTATCCATCCCTTAGTTGTGGCTGCACGGCCATGTGTGTGGCCATTCTAACTGGAATAGGGAACTGATCCTTAATCAAAAGTATCCCAAGATAAAAAATGAATGTTTCCTAATCCAGTTCATTGCACTGTACCACAAACAGCTGTGCAGGCATAGAGAGATGGTTACTAGAGCAGGAACAAGAGATAGCAGCCCAGAGCACAATACAAGAGCTTCTTATGCAGACATGGCTTCAGTAACAAATGCACAAATTGTACCTATGAGCCCATCCAGACTGGGAAGTCTACTTGTTTCACAGAACGTAGAGGATACATTTTAATTAATTTCAATGAAAGAGTGTAAACATTCACTTTACATAATCAGAAAGCTGACTTAATTTATTGTGTGGGAATAAAAATGCAACATCAACAGTATTTTACTGCAAATTCTGCTCTTTTTGCATCTGGTTCATTGAACTAAGTGCAAGCCATCTGTTACCACATAGGATAGAAAAACAGTCAAATGGAAAAAAAACCCTCTTATTTAATACAAATCTGAAATTATTTGCTTAGACAACTAATGAAGTGGAGGATATAGGCAATTAAACACCATAGAAGGCTTTACGAAGTACTACAAAACTGCAGGAAGGTTTATAAATGTTTATAACTGGGACAATTAGAAATACAAAATGGGGTTATTAAGTCTGATGTTGAAACTAATTGCCTCAGAATAAGACACATGCACATAATAAATTAAAAAATAAATTACAATGGTCTAATAAAATATTTCTAATAGCTGGACATTGCATGGGAGACTGCAAACAATTCTGGACTGGATACTCAGAAGTAGTGTCCCACTAAGGAATAAATGTTGAATCAATTAGAACAGATTTCCTTCACTTAGAGAAAGTATGTTGCAGGGTTGATTTTTCCCTCCCAGTTTCTTCTCTACCGTGAAAAAACCAGAGTGAATACCTCACTGCTCTAAGACAGTTGTTCTACCGGAACACCTCATAGCAAATAAAACTTGCTACCACATGGTATTTTTCAGTATCAGGCTCAACCACAATGATGAAAGTTGCATTTTCATGGAACAAATGAGATTTCTCCTAATGACATATGAACATCTATTTTTTAACTCCTGAAAACTTCTTTTAAGTGCCTTAAAAATCTAAAGGAGTCTCAGCAATAGTTGCTTGATACCACAGAGTCAATCAGGTTAGAAAAGACCTCTGAGATAATCAACTCCAACCTATGACTGAACACCACCATGTCAACTACACTGTAGCACTAAATGCCACGTTCAGTCTTTCCTTAAATGCTCCCAGGTGATCTGGGTCTACTACATCCTAAACCCGCTCAAACTCTCAGGAGCAAACACCATGTGAATCACCATTGTTTCCCTATGCAGCATCTCATCTTTCGCTACAGAGAACAAGCTGCTACAGAGGACCTTGTAATACTTTTTTTTCCTCTCATAAGTGGCATAACATAAGTTTGCCACTGTTCCGCCTCCATACATTCCAAAAGGTCTTTCAAATACAATGGTCTCTCTCATTATTTTCCTAGATGTTGTGTTGCACCAACCATACACTTCTCTGAGCAGAAAACAGAGATCTTGGCAATATGGGAGCTCTGCATATCATCTCAACTAAATATGATGAATGCACTTAAATTCTACTCAGTTGTTTAGGCTCCAAGAACAGTCAAGGATGTCAACTTTCTGTCAGGCATTTACATTTTTCACATAAATAGACAAATCCATTTGGCTTTGGACAAGAAGGCAGAAAAATACAAATATTGGGAGAAGGCAGTTATATACAGACCTTAGGAAAAATACTTCACCTCCATAAGTCTGCTTTCAAACACGATTTTAGCTTTGTCATGGTCAGGTTATAGGGGGGGTAGGCATCATTTGTTTGTTTACAGTAGCATGAAACTCTACAGACCATGGAGTTATTCTATACAAACTGATGTAAACATGAAATATAGCAGTCTCTACTGTGCTGAAAACTAGGTTGGGAAACAGGAAAGACAGCACTATAAGAATACGAGGAACTGCAATTCACCATTGAGGCTTCCTTAGGAGATATCTGAATCTTTATTCATAGCAACTATTCAGGCCAATTCAGATTTGGGGCACAGAATTAAACTAACACAAAGGATAAGATACATATCAAAGGATAGTAAGGTTAGGTACACAGGCCACCTGAAGACAGTGAAACCCTCAAAGCAGGCCTGTTAGTTATAAGAGAAAGTCTCCTCATAGACGGTATTTTAAAAAGTACTAATTTCAACTTCTCTGGACTTTTCCATCTGACAGTGAATATTATATTTGCAAATCTCATAGTATTTCTAATGAAGCATCATGTACTACTTGGTAATCCATATGACTGAATTTTTAATACTGAATCTTTTTACCGATCTATTTGTAGATAACTGCAATTTTTCTCTTTTTAGTTTGTCAGCATAGCAATTTACCTAGTGCATACTCATGCCTTATTGAAAAATATTTAAAAAAAACCCCCAAATTCATAGATGTAGGAGGCATCTGCTACACACAGGCCCGAGGGAAGCCTCCAGCTCAGGACTTCCCTCTTCACATAGGAGACCTTGTTATACCTGCAGAACAGCCCCTCCTTATCAGTAACCACCCAGGGGCCCTTTTGAGTCTTTGTAAAGAAACAGGGTGGACACAGGTTGGTAAGCAGTGCATAGATGTAAGGCATCAAGATTTTTCTAAAAACATATTGCTGAGGAAAAGCAACAACCACAGAATGTATAAATTACATATTAATGTACCTAGTATTGCAAAAACATGTACGAATTTTTGCTGGCCTAATTTCCACATAACGAGCTTGATGTTTCATGATACTTCTTCAGTACTACCCTTAAAAGTTCTCCCTCCCTTCAAATCCTTACAGCAGAACACAGCAACTAAATCCTGCAACTTACTACACTCAAATACTTACTACTACTTTAAAACTTAAAACAAGTTAGGCTGTCATTACAAGGATCAAAAATACAGCCTAGTCATCTAAACTATTGCTTCTAAAAAGCACACTGAAGCACTGTACCTTTGAAAAGAATCACACATGCATGCTAATTCTATATATCCACAAGATTTCCACCTCATTCACAGTGGTGAAAGTATTTAATGGCAAGTCACATCCCATTGTTTTCTCTCAACTGCATGACGGTCCAGAAACATTCAAGGGCAAAATAAAATCAATATTACACCAAATCATTCATAAACAGTGAATTCAGAGGAATTAATTTAGGTCCTCATATGAGTAATCAGATATCTTCACAACATCCAAATGTTACATTTTCCTTAAATGATATGGAGATATTTCTCTATCTAAGGAAACTTAGAAAAGAACAATAATAATTCCTTCCAAATTCTATTTCAGTCATTATTTATTTCATAACCACAATGCATATGGTACTGCACAAACAAAATAAAAAAGAACACTTTCCCATGTTGTCAAATAGCTTGCAATCCAACTCCAAGCAAAGAATTAACTAATCTCAAAGAAAATGGGCAAGAAGTAGGGATTAGCTACATGAATTCACACAGCTATAGAACAGCTTATCCACATCATTCACTGTTTTCACTGTAAAGGTGATGAAGATTAGATTGCATTGAATCCAACTCCGCCTCTCCAAAAAGAGTAATATAAAGCATAATGTTCTTTAAAGCAAAAAAAAATGTTTTCCATATATTTCTAAAAAAAAAAAAATCTGGAAAGCAAAAAGCACAAGTGAAGTGAATTTGTATATTAAACACAGATGATGGTTGAAAAGTCTGGCAAAATTACTGGTACGGTGTGTCTTTTCCCCTCAATCCAATCTCAATTGACAAATGTTTCCTGCATAAATTAAGTTCCCTGTATAAGAAAATTTATTTATTTGCATTTTGTCAGTTGACGCCTTTCTACATTTTGTTACCTTTCTACAGCAGTTAGACTCACAAAAACTCCAGTAAGCACTAAATTGGATTAATTTAATCATCCCTTTCTGATAGGACATCTGACAAAGTAATTTTCAGAAATGAGGTCATTTAGTGATAACAGCCATCCAAGACCTCTGAAAACTGATGTTACCATCACAAAGAGACAAAACTACCCTGTCATTAATGACAGAGGGAACAACAGCGAAACACTGAATCACAAATACTGACTCTGCCCATTCTGATTACTTATCAGAAACAGCAGATGTTGTGTGCACTCCACTGCATTTCTGATGAGTTGTCACAGGGAACTGAGGGCACCAAAAACAACCTTTCTCTAGCAACTGCATGGAGGTCTTTACGGCTCATCTACATTAACTGCCAGGTGTGGTAGGACAGGGTAGTTGCAGAAGTGAGATGGAAGAAGAACCAGAGCCAATGAACAAGCATGACAATAATGTGATGGTTTATGTATAATTGTTTCCTCCATTTTTTTCCTGTGTGACTGGCTTACTTCTACTTGTCAGAGGCATGCAGCCATTTAGAAGTATTTGAATAAGAGATTCTACCCTTCCAAAATTAGTGTTGTAGAAGTCATCCTATAGTGGCCTGGATTTTTATGTAAACTAGTTTTAGATAATTAGATAATAATTTCTAGAAGCCATAACCCAAACTAGAGTAGCTAGCTGTCATCAGAACTATGGTGTTGCTATTCCATACCATTAAAAAGTTCATTGCTGCCTGGGCAACATTTTGAGAGGCTCCATCTGTCTTTGGGATTCTATTAACTTTACAATATGTGAATGAAAGTACACTTTATTTGTGAGGACCTCTTTTATTAACTTTAAACCATAAAATATTCTACTCCAGTTTAATGGTTACTTCCTTATAACACGTCTTGGGGGGTTGCTTACATATATACACAACCATCACACACATGACACATCTATGCAGTCTAGGACAGAATCTTAACATTCACAGTAAAGAATGCATAGATATGGCAATTGTCTGTGTATGCTATTCCAGTAGCACCTCTCCCCTAGTAACATTCAATAAAAATGCATTCAACACCAGCCATTAAAGTATTAATTTTTTAGACTGTCACAACCTGCCCATCCCCATTTCTACTGTTCATGGTCAAGTAAGACGGAGGGAACTAAAGGATATCTATCTGTGTATGTAATTGCTATAGCCCATATATTGGCATTAAGAGACCTTCAACAATCATCTCATAAGTAGAATGTTTTATTTGAGGTAATGCTGTATTTCTTTTCCAGATGTCCGTAGAACAAGATGTCCCGAGCTCATTCTGTGGTCAAGCACTTGCAATACATTTCCCATCAGTATTTCACAGAGATTCAGAAATCTCATTCCACACATATGCAATCCTATGCAGGAACTCATAAGAACAATGACAACATTCAGTGTGTTTCTAAATGATCTTCCTCCTGGAGTATGCCCACTCAGATAAATTACAATGTTGAGATCACACAAGATAGTACTGCAGATCTTAGATGACTGTCAGCAATGACTAAACTTAGGAATCCCAGAAGCCACTTTTACTAGTAACCTTTATAACTCTCACTGGAGTTGTAGTGGCAGATCACTTATACAAATGCTTTTCCCAGCAGAGAGGAGGACACGTTTGTCATTTTCTGAAAGCTCAACTGTTTGCTTCCAACAGCCCTGTCAATTGACTTACCACCAGTGGAATGAAGATGAGTCTTACCCCAAGTAGAGAACTAACAGAAGGATGAGAATCGACAAGACTGAGGATCAGTACTGTACCATGACACTGAGGGATCAAAGGTGATGTGATAAACAGCAAAGGTATCACGAAGCTGGGCACTTTCAGATACATGAAAACTTACAGACACAAAAACATGACTCCAAATATTTTTATATACTTTTTAATAATTTCGGCGGCATATAAAATAATTTTTAGTATCTTAGTATGGAAAAAGCTAACGTGAACACATGAAGTTCTGATTTAAAGTCACAAATATGCATTAAAATGGCATTGATAGCTCTTTTCTACACCTTTGGTTATATGGCATTGATAGATCACCAAATGCCTGGGAGGTACCTGAGGGGAAAAGAAATGGCAGAAGATTGCTCATTCTAGTATAAAAAATGAATAAGTCAAAGACAGGACTAGTACTCCACAGTGTATGCTATATTTTTATGTTAGTGCCCTACCTAATATTGCCTATGTGAAGGGTTTTCTCCTGAAGCATATAACTGTATGAGCTAGAGAGGGTTCTGGTTAAAAATAGAACAGCAGGCAAACCAGGAAAGCATGCCATGTGTAGCTGGGGAGTTTTTTTTAGTGTCATGTGATACCTGTATCATGATGGATGGATGCCAAAATACCTATGGAACCAACACAAGTGAAGATGATCAAAAGGTGTATGGGTAAAGCTGTAAGGTCTTTCGAATCTTAAACTTAGGGAATGACATATAGCTTAAATTCCTTTTTGATCATTTGCAGTCTTTCCCCTTCATTTGCCTCTGTCTTAAACATATAGCCCACTGCAAATTGAACAAAAATCTGCCAAGGCACGAAAGGAGGAACTAAATCTTCAAGCACCTTTCAATACATCTCATTTGCAATGAACGCCAGTCACAGTTTTTCTCAGTTACTCTGCAGTACATGCAAGGAGAAACGTAGAAGTAATATGAATTTTCATACAAGCTAAAACCTACACTGACTTAAGCTGATATGTGTTTTCAATCTCTGTCCCATTTCTGGTCCCTACGCTTGTAAAATTAAGTTTCACATATTTTTACCCAAGATAGGTGGATCTTTAGCAGTTCTCTTCACCTCGAGATCTCCTGCTGGATTCTTATATCCAACATAATTACCCAGGAGTCTTGACTAGCTTGACTCTCTGTCACATCCACCTGCAATCACTGAGTTACAAAAAGAAACCTCCTCCTTCGAAATACATTGTTGCCAAAACACTTAAAAAGTGAAAAAGTTTTAAAAAGTTTTAAATTCTTCTTCTTCTTTTATCTTGCCTGTCTTTCTGTACTCACTGCCACTTATTATGCCAACATATTCATATATCAAATATCCCCATAAAGTAGCTAATAAATGGCATCAATAACAACACATTGACTCCAAAGTCATTGTCATCTCTGTGTACCTTATTAACTAAAATCTTAAACTTAAAAAAATTAGAACTATATACAGGCAGGTGGAAAATATGCTAAGTACATTAATTTATTAACCCAGTGCTCTCAGGCATGGTGTGATTCTTGGGGCTGTCCTGTGCAGGGCCAGGATTTGGACTTTGATGATCCTTGTGGGCCCTTCCAACTCAGGATATTCTGTGATTCTGCGATTATTAAGCAAGTTGAAACTGATTTTGATTTAATCTGTGTGTACAAAGCTAGAAACAGCTACACGGTCACGCATCTTATCAAGTACATTTTTACTGAGGTCAACAACTTTGTTCAGACCATTTACGCATGCACACGCTAGCCAACACACTGAGCTTCAGGATCAAAAGCTTCATTGCATTAACACTTCACAAAGTGCCAGTTTTCATCCACGTCTGAAGAATCAAAAGTTGTATTTAAGTAACATCAGTTAGACAGAAGATTACTCCATGCATGAATAATCTTCATCACAACATGTGGCAAAAGAGTAAAAATGTATGCCATTCGTACAAATTATCATTGCACTTTGCATAAGATATAAAACCAGCTACTTATGTCTCTGTGGGGTTGTTTTGTTCCTGTACCAATTTGTATCAGAGCCCAGTGGGGTTTAGAATTGTGTGGACAGGGTAGAGTCAAATGGAATTAATTGCAGCAACGGAGATCTGCTTACAGGAGCAGGACAGGCAGTCTTTTTATGTCTGACTATATTGTACATTATACATACCAATGAAAACAAGGTTTTTTTATAGGCCTAATGCCTATTTTTACAATCAATCTTAATGTTTTAATGCCATTAGGTGACACAAACCAGAATTCAAAACATTGTCCGCAGTGTGTAATCCAAATTCTAATCCAAGATCCACTGTGTACTGAATCTGCACAGTGTCTACAGGAACTTTTCATACAATGTGTTTTGTCTTTCTAGCATAAACAAACTACCACCAGCTTGTTTCAATATATACAAGTTCTGTATGCCATGATCCTTGTCTTATGTTCTCCATCTCTGAAACATCTGAATGCCTCTCAATATATTTGTTTTGGTTTTAATACGAACAATACAAAGAGAAATGTTTGAAAAGTTTTCAAATAATGGCAGGTATTAATATACTTGAAGCAGATGGTAGGCTTGAAGTAATTCCTTTCACACTTGAGGTCAAACTTCAGGAAACTTATATTCCTTTCGCAAGTAAGTTACTTTTGCTGGAATCATGTGTTAAGCACTGGCATAAAAATCAGAAGAAACTCCGTGCACTGTCAGAACCGAGCGGTGTGATAACCCTACTCCCCCAAACTAAGGTAATTCAGCCAAATTAATGGAGTTCACCCAGACCCAAGACTTGCATAAGATCCACAACACTCTACCATCCAAATGTTATCATAAATCTCGAGTGATACTTAATATTTTAAACATAAGGTTTATGTTCTGTTGCTTCAGACACCTCAAATTTTAAATTTATTTTATTGGACTACTTTTCTCCAGCTGCCAGTTGGGTGACATACTTCAAACATATTTCTACGTTTAAACATGCAAAGTTGGCAGAAGGGAACAATCTCACGTTTCCTAAACTTGCCTTACCACAGTTAGGGACCTGCACCCACTTCATGCTCTCCACTGCAGTGTGATTTCCCCAGTGTCTCAAAACGCAGTGAAGAACTGTGGTTGCACTGTGTGCTTTGAGTCAGTAAACCCCTGCATACGGGCAGCACCTGCATGGACAGCAACTCCAGGTAAAGTCTTAGATCGAGCTCGTCGGAAACCCAGGGAGCGTCGTTGCACTCATCCACGCCTCCAAACTTACAGCAGCAGCAGACGCTGCCCCAGGACCAGCAGACAAGGTCCCGCACCCGCTGCCCAGCAGCGCTCGGGTGCCTTTCCCCTTGTGCCCCGCCCGCGGGTTCCACACGCCCCGCGCCCCCGGCTGCAGCGCCCAGC
>NW_021938789.1:24505808-24530399 GCF_001715985.3 Manacus vitellinus | reverse complement strand
TGCCGCTTCCTGGATCAATTTTTAGGGGCACCTGTCAGGAACATGTGGTGGGGGTTTGTGGAGAAGCTCCAGGAAGCAGTGGGAATGAAGGTGGAAAAGTCGCCCCGTCGGTCCTAGCAGATAATGCTTCGTATGCTTCCTTTGGGAAGACATCACAGGCAAAATTTGGCTGAGAGCAGCAGAAAGTGTCACAGGATGGGTACAGCTGGTTACATGCACAATGCAGCTTCTTTTCATTCCGGTGTTGTCAGCCTTCCTCTCCTCCAATCTGCCTCTTCCTACGAGCCTTGTCATATTTGTTTGAGATACCTGGGAACTGGTAGCTCTATCTGTCCAGGTTGGAGAGTTTTTTTGCCTCCCTCTGCTTCAGCCTAAATAATTCAAATAATTTTGCTCAGCCAGATATCTTTAAAAACTCATTTTGAGGCTAAGAATAGCCTTAGGCTAAGAATAGCTAATGCTAAGAATAACATTAAGAATAGCCAGAATAAAACTTACGATCATCATCTTTTTCTCCCTGCACATATTCTACTTATATAGGCCCTCTCCTTTTGACACTGTAATCTGAATCTCCCAGCCGGCTGGGGAAGATGATTGTCCACCTCTGCTCACTGGTACGGCCTCACCTTGAAAATTATGTGCAGTTTTGGGCACCACAATATAAGAAGAGTATAAAGCTATTGGAGAGTGTCCAAAGGAGGGTACAAAGATGGTGAAGGGTCTAGAGGGGAAGCCGTATGAGGAGCAGCTGAGGTCATTTGGTCTGTTCAGCCTGGAGGAGACTGAGGGGAGACCTCATTGCAGTCTACAACTTCCTTGTGAGGGGAAGAGGAGGGGCAGGCACTGATCTCTTCTCTGTGGTGACAGTGACAGGACCCAAGGGAATGGCCTGAAGTTGTGTCAGGGGAGGTTTAGTTTGGATATTAGAAAAAGGTTCTTCACCCATAGGGTCGTTGGGCACTGGAACAGGCTCCCCAGGGAAGTGGTAACAGAGCCAAGCCAGACACAGTTCAAGATGCCTTTGGACAATGCTCTCAGACACATGGCATGAATCATGGCATGATTCTTAGGGCTGTCCTATGCAGGGCCAGGAGCTGGATTTCAATAATCCTAGTGGATCCCTTTCAGCTTAGAATATTCTGTGATTCTATGAATACATAAAATCCATTACAGTCCTTTACAAATTTTGGCTGTGGATCTGCTCGTCTCTGTTCTATGATATTCTGTCACCATATATAGTGCGTATGTCTGTATACATCTATATGTGCATAAGTACATTAAATATACATAGACATGCACACACACATGAATCCCCACTGTAGGCTTTCAGAAAACAGAGATTGTTCCATGAACACCAGAACTAAGATATAGCTGACTTGTGAAAAAAAGTCTTATCTTTGAATTTCTATGTGGCATGTTTAAATATACCTCTTTTTGCTTAGATCACAACTTTCTAACAAATTTTTCGTAATGCCCAGACCTGGTGCTGCCAGCAAGTCTCATATAATTAATATTTCACTGCTGAGTTAAACTCTTATGTAAATTTCTATGAACAGGCCTTCAAATTTGCTTCAAATAATATTTGAAAAAGACCAGTGATTACATATCATCACCAGCTTTCCTCAGTCCAAGCTAGTCAATGAGCTTCCATTTCACAAAAAATTAAACTAACATATTTCTATGCCAGCCCTAAGTTCTTCTACCCACTCCATATCCATATGATTTCCCGAAGAGACTAATGCCATGTTCCGCCAAGGATGCAGGCAAAGCCCATGAAGGTTTGGACCATTTTCAGCAACCCTTAGATTTCTATCTTTTTTTCTGGTAGAGGACTTAGAGATTGAATATATTTCCTTCTGTTTCATTTTTTATATATAGATGTCATTTGTTCTTTGAGCAAGGAGTTGTCTGTCTTAAATAAGTTCTATCCACAATGGCTAACAATAGTACTTACTGTTAAAAATTAGTTCCACCTAAAGCAGTATGTGTGTGTCTTCCTCTGTCAAAACAGCCTGTAAAGTGTGAAATTAAATACTTACATCTAGTATTAAAGGGGTATTATTTCAGCTCTAATTATACTACATGGCTCTGCTAACAACTGAAATGTTAACTGCTCTCTCAGTCACTGTGGTGCCTTTGAAATGTTGGCAGATCCATAACTGCTTTTATAAAAGCAGCGGAGTGTCACAAACTTCAGCAAGCATGTTTCTGGGGGTTCTGATAGTCCTGTGCAGCCCTAGCTTTCCTTTTTCTTCAGTAGTAAGTCCTTTCCTGCTGACTGTACAGCCGAGGTAAAATACCTGCTTCTGGAACATTTTGAGTTCCCATTTTGGGGGTGTCAAACTCAGGTTCTCAACCTTCAATTTATTACTGGCAGCTTGTAAGTATGTCAGTTCTGATTCAAATATTTGGTATGCACTAATGTACCACATAATTAAAGCAAATAGCAGTTGTTCCAATTCACTGGTTTTGCAGCATCACAGGGAATGCATGCATGTATCCAAGCTTAATGTGTCATCAGCCTACTAAGAAATAGCTACATCAGTAAGATAAGCAGTACAGCGAAGATTTTTTCACAATGCACATCAGATATCCCGAGAAGTCATGTAACTAACAGGAAGCCTATTCAACCAAAACATTGGCAGTCAGAACGTTATTTGTTCTTGCCCTTGCCATGTGTGCAGGACAAGAAGTTTTGACTAAATGTTCTAATCCGTATCAAGACATTATGTATGTGATGCATAAAATCTTCTGAATACTATTGAAGGGTAATTTTTGAGTAACTGGATTCGTAAATACAAACATTTTACTAAATCCTCTATGTGATTATGCTACATTACATGTCAGAAGTCAGATGCTAAAATAATTAAGAGCAACAAAATAAATTAGTGTCACCAAATCTGTGATTCAAAATTAATTTTGTGAAATTTCCAGTTACCCAGCATATTCTTGCTGTACTGTATGTGCTGTAACTGCATGAATACAAAATAACCATTCTTCACCACATTTTTTAGCTGATAAATGCAAAGAGATTTTTACTATGTATGCAAAACAAAGGTAAACAAATGACTCATTCTCTCCCCCCCCCCTTCATCTTCTACATGTAGGACTGTGTCTCACTCTGCAAATTAGTGTTTTCCTCCATCAATGTATTCTTTTCACCTTCCTGTTTTCCACTGGGTTTTTCTATTTAATTGTTTCTGTTCTGAGTAGTTATTGTCCTGTGTGGTCTATTGACAGGAGGAACTGTTGAAGAGATGGTATTAATATACCTAATGAACACATAGTGAACAGTGTCTTGAAGTTTAAACATGTTCTTTTTCCATTTAATCACGTAAAGTAGCCTTATTTTCCCAGTTTTCAGTCTTAGTGAATCAGTCTACTGTTAAATGGTTTCCACCAAATCAAAATTACTAGATGGAAGCATAAAAGAAATACTGGCCAGTCAGTGAGAATATGGTGGTCCACCTGTGTCCGGGAGGGTACTGAACCTGGGAAGAAATCCATCATATAATGGATATAGTATGTATACAGATATACACCTCTTTTCCTCTGAATTTCAGACTGCACTGTAGATTTTTGGGAGATTTAGAGAGTTGTGCCATGATAACAGGCATCAGTACTACCAATTTCTACAATCTCATCTGAAGTCTTTAAATGCTTGATCTTCAACCCCTACAGTCTAAGTCTGGGAGAAAATTTCCTCTTGCATTGTAAAGAAAAACCTAAAAAACATATATCTTGATCCAAGTGAGGCTCAGAAAACAGGGCTCTGAAGACAAATAACATAAAACTTAACATTTAAAGTCCAGGTGACTTTTAAACAACTATCACAATCTTTGGAGCCTGACATAATTTTAGATTCAGTTCACAATACTGATTTTAACTAATGTGTAAAGCAGAATATAGGATATTAGCTCAGAATTATGAGTCATTAATACATCATACAAAAAGGTTCAAAAAAGCAGAGAGGCAAGGTGGCAAAGAGGAAAAAGAAAGGGAAAAAAAACATTAACCAACCTAACTTTTCCAACAAAGTTATTACACCTTATAAAATAAAGTTTACTTATGAGTACTTAGCTATGGGGACAGGTACATTAATTCTATTAATGTTTTCAGAGAAATCGTGTCTGAAGGAAGGTACTTAGTGGTGCCTTTTAACGCCCTTGTGACCTGTGATTGCTGGTGATTTGAGGGGAGGAGGCTGAGCTCTAGCCCCTCCCCCTCTTCTCCACCTAGTTCATGGCAACATTATTCATAGTCAGTGATCCCGTGCAGGATATAAACTCCATAAAAATGAAGGTGTTCTTCCTTGCAAACAGGTCATGACAGAATTATGTAGCAGAACAGAAGCTTTGTGTTTTTGCTACCGGAAATACATTTAGCCATTAGATAACTAAGGACTTTTATTATGCAGGACAGATTGTCCTTTAAACTTTAAAAATACAAACACAGAGGGGAAAGAAGCTTGCAAAGGAGAAAAAGAGCTAAGAAGTATTTTTAATCTGTGTTAATAAATAAAAAACACTGTATTTTATTAGATTGAAAAACAAGAGCATTTAAATAAATCACAGAAAAGCAGTGTATGTCTGTAAATAATTCATTACTCATTTGCAGGACAAAAAAGGTATGAAGATTTAAAAGAATATTTGCATGAACACCGGATGACAATTTTTAACAGTTTGGGGATTTATTTTCTTTAGAGATCTTGGCTATGTAGAGTCAAAAAATGAATTACTGCTTTTCCACAGTAGGAAAAAAGTTCTAGCAGGACTTGATCCTCAACTGCCTAAAGCAGACTCACCATTTGAGACTTCAAGGGGGTGTACTGAGGGGTGTGTAAGGGGGAGTGGCAGGAGAGCTGCAATCATCTCCTGTTTTCCAGTGAACAACACTGAGGTAACAACAAGTACCTCCAGCAACCTATGGCAAGTCTCAGGTGTTGAGCAATTGAGGCCATATCAATTAAACTTCTAAAAGTAGAAGGAACTCATGCCAAGAAACTTTCACAGCCATATCAGCAAAGAAAACATACTTTTTGTTTCCATTATCAACAGGTTGCTTACATATTAACCACTGCTATACAGTCCCTGTTCACAGGCTCAACATATTCTCTTCTGGGGTCAGAATTTGCCTAAGTACTTAGGGTTTGACTAGCTATAATGAATCACATGAGTTGCCTCAGTAAGGTAGTATTAGCTGACTTGCAGAAGCTGAGCTGGTAACATGAGTTTTGGCACATTTAGAGAGAGAAATGTGCCTTATGGGATTGTGAGGGTTGGCTCCTTTTCATCTCCTACTTTTCCACATGAGCTGTACATCAAATTGACACATTAATTTGTCTGAGAGAAGTGGAGGAGGTAATCTCTTAAATTAAGATGGGGTAGTGATTTTGATTTTTTACTCTTTCTAAGACATGAAATAGCTGCAAGGTTTTCAATCTGATCTGTGTAGAGGCACTAGTTTACTTTAGAAATTGTATGCACTGTTTATGCATATATGCATTACATGCATTACTCAAAGGAGTTCTGCATAAAAGTAGCATCTGCCAATGCAGGCTTATCTGGTATGGGGAGCAGCAGAAAGAGAAAAATAATATGTTCCAGCAGAAGTGAAGTGCTAAAGCTTAAACTGGAACTCCTTTCTAAATATGGTCCTGGAAAAGTGGTGCTGTCAGGTACTGTCATTGTTATAAGTTCTTAGCTATGGCTTAAAACTTAGCTAAAGCTCAGAATAGCTTTTGAACCATAAACTCTTTTTCTTTCCCAGCACCAACAGAGCCCATGGACTCTATGAATTTATGTCCTCAAACACTCAGCTGTTTTGAAGCGTCCAAACTTTAAGTTTAGAGAGAAGAAAGTATCTTTCTTGTGATTTATAAAGAAAGCTCAGATAACCAGATACAGATATTGTCTCACTGAGCTTCTGGGATTCCTGAAAAAAAAACCCCTTCACACTTGAGAACAAACCTCTCTGTAAAGGTTTGTATGTTTCTATGTAAAGGATGCTCAGGTTATCTTTTAACAAACGAGTCTTTGGTTCTGGATTCTGATAACCATTCATATAGAGCTTTGTGTCTCTGCTGTGTCTCAGCAGACTTTTCCTGACGTAAACTTAGATCTCCAAAAGTTTGGTCAGGTACTTTGACAGTCCATGCCAATTGTGCACTATATACACATTGTGAGAAACATGAGCTGCTCTACACGTTTCAGTCAGATAGTTCATTTTAATGCCAAAGGCAATTCTACATCAATCTCACTGGTCTTTAGTTAATTAACTAACAGTGTATTTCTTTAATGTTCACCATATATTTTCATTTCAGTTCAGTAGTTTTACACTGTATCCTAGAGCTCCAACTTATCAGAACCTCCAGTTGTCCTAAATTAGTTCCTGTGATTCAGCATGTCTCTGTCACTCAGATAACTGACCAAAACTTTTTAAAAATCGCTTTTCAGAGTAAAGCAATACTTTTAATCAGCTTTCCCAGGAAGATTCCACTGACCTTTGGGTTGCTGTGTAGTCCCCTAAACAGCTATTCTTCCCCTTCTCTGTGGCTGAAGATGTAAGAGAAGAACTTCCCACAGGAAAAGGGTGGGAGAGAGCAGACAGATGTGGAAGACTTAAACAGCCCTTCTGCCCTTGGAAAAGAAGAAGTATAAATATATACTGACACATTTTGAAGTTCAGCTCTGCCTAGTGTGGTGGGGAGGAAGTTATCTGAATCATTCAGTCCCAGTTATACCACTGGGGAAACCATAATGTCAGCACACTCTGCTCCATCTCCACATAACAACAGCATTCATTAATTACAGAAATATTCCCCAAGGAAAATAATGATTACAACTGGGGCTTGTAATTGACTACAGAAATGCCGCAGATTCTATGACTAGGTACTTTGTGTATGTGTTTGCTCCTCAGTGTTTGCATGTGTATACTTTATATATAAGTATACATTATGCATATATGTACTCTGAAGCTGATGAAAATGACAACGTTTACAGATTTTTGATGAGCCAAAGCTAAATTTTTAAGTGGTAAGGAAGAATGCAAAGTTTTGGATATTGCATATAATTTTTCTTCATTATTTATAACATTTGCTCTTTTAAAGTTTTTTCTTCAAAGAAAAATATCACCTAGATAACTTCCTACAACTGCTGCTGGATTTTGCTTTTGACATTTTTGTTCACTTTCTCTTCTGAACAATACAATAGAAGGCATCAACAACATGATTGTACTGGTCGACTCCTGCAGTTACTATTCATCAGTAAAAGATGACATGATCATTGAAAATGTATCTTGCAAAATTCTTTGATCCCACCAAAGGAAACCTGGTAGTAGATCTAGGGTATGGATTTGTATACACCACCTTTCTGCACACTTCTGTTCATTTTCTTGAATAAAAACTATGATTCATGCAATATTATTCTTTTTTTCTTTTGATACCTAAACTGTGGTGAGCTTAACTGAGCAACAAGTGATAGAAGACTTTATTTTTCTCATGGCATCAATACTTATACTTTATCCTCTTTAGCCACCCACATATGTAACTCTTGTCCTTCCGGATAAGGGGAGCTAATGTAATTCTTTATGCTGAAGGAAATCTGTCTTTAATCAATACTTATTAAATTCATTAATCAATATAAGAGACTGCTGAAGAACTGGAGGACCTGTATCTTCTCTGAGGCTTAAATCCAGTAATTCTGGTGATCTAAGTTTCTGCTGGCCTCTGAACCAAATACAACACCTGAGGCTTTAGGCAGAATTATGAGTGCTTGTTTTAACCAAATAAGCTTATTTGAGTAAAATGTTTTCCTGAATGCAAACTGTGATTGGGAGTGGAAGAAGCTCATTTGAGTTCAGAGTTGCAAGCACTGAAAAGGTAGAGGATGTGATTCTGATAGTTACAAGACTTGTTTTGTCCCCTATGTTGTATTAATTTTAAAGATAACGTGTCCAGTGATTCAAAAAGCAGAGGAAAAGACTTAATTTGGAACATTTTCTATCTACAGCAGTACAAACAGATGCACATTCTTTAATGATGCGTTTTCACATTTTTAAGGACCTCAGTAGGACTCTGGGGAAGAATGTGTCCCTCAGAGCTGATTCTGGCCTTATGCAGCCACTTACACAGGAGGGATAAATGTTCTACATGAATCATGGGTTTAAATGTGAATGTGGAACAGTCTCCTCAGCACAATGGTCAGAAAGGCTGAGATTAACTTTCTCAACACTGACTTTCTAATCTTCCAAATTAAGTTTGCTTGGTTTTTGTACATAAATTAATTAAATATGTTATATGGATCTTCTTGCATGTAGGAATCAAATCACTGTTTTAGCCCCCTTGATTGGTTAGTGGGCTATGCTTGCACAGAAACACAAAAAATATATATGTATTTGCCTAAAAATTTGTGTATATCTAAGAGTTTGCATTATAATTTCTTATTCATTGGCTGATCTTTACATTTGTTAAAATGTTGATGCACAAGACACAATATAACAAGCCTACTAAATATATGGAAACTGAAAATTAAAATCTAGTCAAAGAGCTGCCAGCTGTCACAGGGCAGTTGCCCTCATCAAATGCTGCCTTGTGATGTATATATCTTATACTGCAATCTGCATTGTAAATACTCAAAAAAGAGTTTTTATCATGGTAGATTGAAGGCTGATAGGAGATATGATTGCAGCATATATTTCAAAGGCTAAGTTTTGGGAAGAGAGGAACTGTTTAGATTGGCAAAAGAACATGTTGGCAAAAGATGTTGGCAAAAGAAGATGTTGGAACAAGAAGCCCATGAATACATTTTGGCTGGGACATATGAGTCAGTGTCTAATTTTTTTGTAGAATTGATGTATGTGGAGAGGGGAAATAAAGTAACTGGTCTCAAAATGGAGCTAGCTGATTTATGAAGAAGATCATATAATGGAGTAGTTCACAATAGCTTCATGATGATCCAGAAGGTCCCCTTCAGTCCTTTGTCTTTCTGAAAGGGTGAATATATTTTTAATTACTAAAGTAGTTTTGGAAAGTGCTGTGTCTATGTTTATTACATTGCCTGGGAAACATTAGGCCCGAGCACAAGGATTTAGAGACAATTTGTATTTTTATTTTTTATGTATGCTTTTTATAAGAATGAGCACACATGGATTGGATTTATTTCCCAATTAAAAAGAGTGCAAGAAAAAGGGGTTGTGTTAGTACTACCCAAAGAAGGAAGACATCCAACACAGAGCAGAATTAAACTTGTTTTAACAACACTATAACTACTGGGATTAACAGCTTGGCTCTAAATGCTGTGTAAAACACAGAACTCAGCACCCTTACAAGTGACTGTGGGACACTGGCTGTACTGGTTGAAAAGCAATTCTTTGCAGGGTAATTTGTTCATCACTGCTCACTGTCAGAATTAATATAGAGCATGACCTATTAATCCCGGTATTGAAGACCTTCCTGTCCCAAGCTTTGTGGTATCCAGTTTGCTTAAAAATAGCAGATTTCTAGAGCTAGAGCTAGTGGCAATGGCTAAGGTGCAGTTTGTAGTCATACAGTTATTATGGCTTCCCTAGTAAATGTCTGCAGATGTACAGGCCAGAAAAGGTACAACTCTCCCTGTAATTTATGACTTACTCTTTTCCTAAGAAATCCTGAATTGATATAAATTTCACAAAACTGAGAAACTGTGTTCAGGATAGATACTTTAGGCTACATGAGGCAACACAACAACTCACCATACCCAGAATGAATAGGTAGTTTTTCAGTCACTGGAGTACAAAAGCTATGAGTTATCCCTCTGGAAGGGTATTTCAGAACTTCACTGCTCTGATGTTTGGAGATATTCCTGTTTCATACTCAGGTGAATCCACAGACAATTTATACTCTTCTTTTTTTTTTGAGTGTCAATACTGTCTTCTAGTTGGAGTAACTTTCCCCCTCCTTTTCCTTCTCAAATATGTTTTCAGGAAGGTATCATATTCTCTCTCCACTTTTATTTTGCCAGGCTCAATAAGCAAAAAATCTGCCAGTCTTCTCTTGAGTGGTAGCTTCTTCATATTCAAGCTTCATATCCAGATTCTTCATATTCAGATTCTTCAAGCTGATGACCTTTTCTTACACCCATTCAAGGTTAGTTCCTATGTCTTGAATATGGATGAAAAAAAAAAAAAAGTAGACCATTTCATGTAGGAGGTCACCAGGACCTCTACACACAGTGCCTACAGGGCACTAATACTTCCTGTATTCCATATCTATATGGAATTCAAAACAGGATTGTATTGGTTTTTTTGTGTCTGAACTACAGCTTAAAGAAGTTAATACAATCTTTTTACATGCAGTTTCAGATTTGCAGAAAATTTCTCATATAAACTGCTGCCTCATGGAAGTATGAAAAATGGAATGTGATTAAGTCGTTGTCTTTTATTCAAGCAGGAGGACCTTAAGACAAGGGGATAATTGAAGCCTAGATTCAGCCAAGATTGCTTAAAAGGAGAAATTGTGAATCCATTCTAAAATAATTGAAGAGTTCAAACTGCTAATACTGAACCTTCAATATGGCGTAACTTTAGACATTTGGTAGGAAAACATTACAGAAAGCCTGAGTAGTGGCAAGTGAAAAAGAAACAAGTTTTCATAGTGAAACCTTTAAGTTTTAACTCTGGCACCACTCAAATGAAAGGGAAACTAGCTGCAGTAGAAAGAAAGAAAATGTATATTGTTTGGTTTAGAAAAGTAACTGTTCAGGAAGAGGAATCTTGAATTTCTCCAAGGAACAGCATCTCTTGTGAGCAGATTCTCTGGTCTCTAGTAGACTTTATGCTCACATTGCAGTTTATTGTTTAGGTGAGGCTCTCACTTCCTCTGTGCAGCAGCCAAAATTTGTAGAAATCAAATCATCTTTCTTCATCTCTCTCTCCTCCTCTCTCTCTCTCTCTCTCCCCCCCCTCCATCCCTAATCCCATTGATATATTCACTGCCTTGAGATGTTAGTGAGGAAAATTGACTGCCTTTAAAAATCAGACCAGGTAAAGTTCCTGACTGTTACACTTTTTATAACTCTCCAGTTTTGTGGGAAAAATCTACCATCAAGAGCATGTAGAAATTTGCCAAAAAATCAAGAATGCTGAAAAACAAAATAGAATAAAAAAGCTAACAAAAATTTAAGACTTTCTGTATTGCTAGGCACACTTCCAACACATCAGTCTATTCAGTGTGGACTTTCCCATGCCCAGTATAGAAGCCAGAAGTGTTACTGCACAGTAATAGTTAGCCTCTACAAGCTGTGTCAGTCTTCTTGTCCGCAGGGACTGATGCTCACATATGGGGGTGGAGTGGATCTGGCAGCACAATGTGGGAGCCAGTTCCTCTCAGAGAAATCTGGAAGTGGTGAAGGTCATCCAAAAGTGGCTCAGACTGTCACTGCAGCTTGCAAGAGCAGCTTCCCACTGAACTTGATGTCGAGTCTTGCATAGCTTGTTATCAGAATACTTTGACGAGACTGTGATTCAGCAATGTGAGAGAGGTAGATCAGTGTTACTCCTCTTTTAAGCTACATGCAACATTCACACTATAGAACTACAGGCCTCTAACTTAGCTGATCTTCCTCTCTTATTTCTGCTAGAGCATCAGTCAGAGCAGAAGTGTAATGTGGATGCACTGAGTGGATCCCTCCAGCCTGCATTGAGTACTTGTGGAGCTTTCCAAATCGGCCCCTGAAGTTCTGGGCCTAAAGTGGTGGTGTGTGAAATGTATCATGGAATGACTTGTTGCAAGTTAATTGTTTTTTTCTGTCCTTTTTGGAAAGGAGAGAGCATCGGAGTGACAAAAGAAGCGAAAGAGTTTTTGCTGCTGACCCCTGCATTCCCATATCACAAGGATACAACAAGAAGTTCACTGCTGTTCTGATTAAGACATGCAAAGACTAAAGAATGAGGTTTGGACACTGACCACTTGCTGCAGGAGGTATTTAGGTAAAACCTGCTAGTAAAAAGGTGTCAAAGATTGTAGATATCATAATATTAAAGGTGCCAACTTGCAAATTCTCATTCATCGAATAGATGTACTAACTGGAAACTTACTCAAACTGAAAGAAAAGGGCCTTTTATTCAGGTTTCAATGTTTTAAGTTGCTGCACACCCACTAGGAAGATTCTCAGGGTGTTCTGTGCAGGGTCAGGAGTTGGACTCAATGATCGTGATGGGTCCCTTCCAGCTCAGCATATTCTGTGATTCTGTGATGCACTTTAGTCCCACCATTTAAAGCCCCTTGGGTCTGGGTGAATTTATTGTAGAGCAGAATTAGATTCTTGGTCAAGAAAGAAAATGAAGGGAAAGAATAGTTCAGGGTGAACGAGGATGTGGGATTGCTCAGAGAAGTGGAGACTTTCAGCTGCCTTACACAATGTATCATCCACCAACAATAACAGAAATATATTTTCTATTCTTAAGCACTACTTCACATTTCTTTTTTCTTTTTTTTTTTTAAATTCAGCTTGGAAGAGATTTTGGTGTACTTCCTCCCAACAATACTCTGATGCAGTTATTATGACTCCTTCTGCTGAATAGGAGCTTTCATCCTATTCTCATTCACACCCTCCAAATAAGGCTAATTTTAGCAAGATGTTTCTTCAAAGAGGCTTCAGACTTGCTGCTATTTAGTTCTATGTCAGAGGTTGCATTCAAGAGAAGAAAGGGTGGCAGAAAACATCTGATTTCATCAGCTTTCATTTTAAAAACTAGAAATGTCTCAATTTGTACAGATCAGAAAAGTCACACAGTGAAAAAGCAGCTACCTCACTCACCACAGCCATTAAGAATAAGTACATGAAAACTCCTGTGACTTAAACAGCCTTGTTAAATGCACATTAAAAAAAAAAAGAAAAACCAAACCATAGAGCATTCAGATACAAAATGCTGAAACAAAATATAGTTTTGTATTTCTTTTGATATACCAACTTGTTATCTCTGACTACTGCATTCTTCGTCCCTGGAGTAACATGACAGCTATAAATTTTCAGGAAAAAAAAATATCACAATGTGCACCAGGCTCCAACAAATATCTAGCATTGAAATCTCTTGAAAAACCTGTTAGTACAAATCTTGATTTAATTCAATGTTGTAAAGTCATCTTCTTGTATGGAATCCTGAACCTGTTCAACTTGATCAGAGTTTTATAGGGAGAGGGCATACTGCCATTGCCCTTATGGTATTTAAAATACCTGCTCCAAGATTTACAGTTATCAAGATGATGTAAAAATTTAGTGTGCTTGTAAGAAGAGAACTACTGATGAAATCATGAGAAGCACTCTCTGCTACAGCCATGTTACATCCCGCAGTAGAAAAGCTGTATGTCTCCTTTCTCAGTTCTGCTCAAACGTGTGGAACAATGAGGCTTGGTAGGCTGACTTTCTGACAGTAATTTTTGGAGCAAGGCTTGGCCCTGGGCAGTATTATTTACATGTATCTATGTGGACATTTTATTGCTGGCAATGCTACTTCAGCGTATATTTTCCTGAAGACTTCTAGTGCTTGTGCATTTGCTGCTATGGTAGCAGTGCCTCTGAGTTGTTGTGACTTGACTCCTCTATTTATTTGGTTAAGAGGAACCTATCACACTTTTTAAGTGCAGAGGGTTACTGCCTCAGAAATCAGTTAATCCTGTAATTTGTTTCTATTTAATAATACAAAAAACATTTAGGAAAAGAAGAATCTGACTGCATGACTTTTGAGTACCCATTAAACTGTCCAGATGACAGACAGAATTTCTAATCCCTTCAATATGTTTCAACAAAGAGAACAATTTGGCCCTCACAAATGGATTTCTCAAAAGTCTGAAAAAATCCCAGCCTTCTAGTCTGTAATTTACTTTGCAATTCACTTACTCATGTTAATAGTAATGTATTGGATCATATGGCAAATAGAATCAATTGATGAATTATTAATGGAATGAATGCTGGAAATATGAGTTTATGATGGAGTCAGTGCAGATTGTGAAATTTTATTTCATAGAAATGATGGGGCATGAAGTTTATTATTCTTTATGCCTACAGTTATTGCTGTATCAAAATCTAACCAAGGTCACTGTTGTGGGGGAGAACCACACGTGATTTACCAACTGGAAAATTACACAAGGTTCTAAATTACACAGACCTTGGATTTCTACTCTACTAAATCCACACCACATATTTCTCTTTAAATAAGCCCTCAAGGGCTTTGTTTGACTTATTGTTTAATTAACTGCAAAACATACTGATGTAATATATTTGCTAATATCAAATATGGAAAAAGATTCAGACAATAGTAATGAAGACTGTGTAGTTTCATTTAGTCATCTGCTTTCATATCTTCCACTTATCTCCCGTCAGTTACCAGAAATTATGTTTTGATGATCACATTAAAATGGTCACAAAAAAGTCACAGTGATATATTATCCTTCACAGTAAAAATATACTTCTGTGTTAATAAGCAGCAACCTAGCAAAAACATCATGTCTTCCCAAAAAAGTGCATTTCTGCACTGTTTAATCAACTCAAATAAATCTCAGGCAAATCAGTGAAGGACCCCCTTATCTTTCTTAACTCAAAAATTTTTTACAGTCATGCTAAAAATGTTCACTTGTGAAGACAGACCTTTGGTATCTTTAAAACTTCATTTCAAATAAATGTTTAACCATAGGATATCTGGAGGGGTTTTTTTTCTAAAAGTAAATTTTTTGATGTTTGTGTCTCTTAAAAATTCAATGTACCAGGAATATTTCCTGTTGTCTCTGCATTTCTCTCATTTAGTTCACATTTCTTTTGACCAGTTCTGCATTGTACTGAGAAGATAAACAAAAGCCAAACAAACAAAATAACCATACTTTTCCACAAATACAGAATAAAAGATGAAAATTTTAAAAGTTACAAAAGAAATTAATTAGTTCCTTTGATTTTGGAAATATTCCAATAAACATTTTGTCCAACAACAAAGAGATACCTTGACAAGAAAAAATAACACCAGAATCCAAAACATCTAAAAGAGACAATCTTATCTTGAATCTCAGTGTTTTCTTGCATGATTCTGCAAACACTGAACTTTCCCTCTTACAAAATACACCAGTAAGATTGACTTCAAATAATTCAATTAAATTTAAATATTTTCTAGGATTATAGAGATTGTAATACAGAAGCTAAGCTTGTACACTTATAAATTTACAGAAATTGTTCTCTGAAATTTATTTTCTGTGTAACAATATGTAATAAATACTAGACAGATACTTCTGAAGTTCAACTTATGTTCCTTGAACACCAGTTCACAAGTACTTCTACCTTGTCAGTTTGGTATTTTTCTTTTTGCTCTTCCTCCCTCTTCCTGTGCCCTTTAGGTGTTGTCAGAGACAGTGGAGCTAGATCCACCTCAGGCTTACTGGGAACTGCTGGGAGGAAATTTCTGTAGTTGAGCACTCCTTGACAGTGGAGAAACATAAATTGCCAAGTGCTGTTCTCTCTCTCCCTCTGAAACAATCCCAAAATTTTCTGAGAGCATTCTGTTCTCAGGAAACCCCTGAGATGCCCTCATTCCTCGTGAGAACCACCAAAGAGTATGCTAAAAAACTTAAGTTCTGTGTGCCAGAGAGCAGCCAGTTCAGGATTTGACCCTTATCTTTACTTTGCTGTTCATTCTCAGCAAGAAAGAAGATGTCTGTGGGACACAGAAGAGTGACCTGGGGGCTAGAATAAAGCTCACATAGTTACTCAGTTGTGTCAGCAAAGAGTTGAAGAGGTTGGCAAGAGATAGACAAAGAGCTTTCTGGTTTTTGTGTATGTCAGGCTCACCAAGGGATTCTGATTCACACTGAAGAAGACAAAGGCAGGCCAGGAACCATAGCAGGTGCCGTGGGGCAGCTTGCCTCACATATTCCCAGCACAAGAATCTGTAACACCATATTTGCAATAAGGAAAACACTACATTAGAGGATTTATCACCTGATCTTTATGTGAGGGTCCAGACTGACAACTCTGGCCCATTTGGGATGTCTTTAACTTGGAAATGCTATCATAGCAGCTGAATCATTAACCTCCTTCTCAGCCACTGTCCCTGCAACATCAGGAAGGACAGAAAGGGGAAGAGACAGGCACTCTCTGCTGGGCAGGGCATGAATGCCTCAAGCAGCTTCCAGGACTAGGTATTCTATACACCTCATGCTGACATAAGAGGAGTCCTTAGTGGCAGTTTCTGGTGCTTTATAGAGCACTGCCAGCTTGGCTTTGTGGCAGCTGTGGGTGAAGTTTATAGTCCTACTAGTAGTTTTCTAATAAAAAATTATCCATATATGCATGTGTCCCCCCAACCTAATCATGTGCTTTCCTCTGCAAATATGACACTGTACCTTGGGATTATGGCAAATAGCTTTGCATAAATGAAAAAAACCCCAAACAAACTACAAAACCTACACCAGTTACAACTGGAAGAAATTCCATGTGTTCTGCTTATGAGTAAAAATACGGTGAAGTAGCATTTGCAACACCTCTTCTTTTCAGCTCTGTTTTCGATAACTTTTCCTGATCACCCTGGGGGCTTAAGTCAGGAATATCTTTCCCCATAGTCCCCCAAGCAAGGGAAACATTTTCCTGCATTTCAGTCACACTGACAGACTCCTCAGTCCAAAGCTGGGTCACTCAAAGATTGTAAAAGACCTTGTGTCATTGACAGTTCAGCATAAAAAAAAGGCTGAGGGTTTTCTGTAGCTTCAATCAGCTGCCTGACTGCTGTTCAGCTCCTGCTTGGCATGGCAGGGATGGCATTGTCCAGAGAACACTCTCTGTAGATTTACAGAATGAAGGACCTCAGATGAAAGAAGGAGCAGGTGCTATGGAAGCAGACATCTTCCTTAGGAAAATGGTCCATCTCTGGAGTGTGTACATTGATGGAATGAAAATTTAAGTGTGACGATTCACAAAACAGCCACAGAGAAGGAGACAAGGTAAAAGATCAAGATCATTGTGGAGGAGACACATGAGTTTCATTACCCAGGAGGCTGAGGCACATCAGGTTCAGTTTCCTAATATGGTCTCATGTTTTTCTCTTGGGGAAGCCACTAGATCCTTCAGGCCCTCAAGAGTCCAGAGACAGCTTCACTACTACCTCCTAAGCCCATACCAGCTATGGATGAGGTAATGCCAGAACATGCACTCCAATCCCCAAACTGAGTCAAGAACAGCTTGGAAGCCACATAGGACATAACAGTTAAATCCTTTCAAGAAGAAAGTTTCTTTTCTCCTGTTTCCACCCTCTTTTGCACAGAGATAAATGATGAGAAGGGGGATACTGGTCCTGAAGCATAGGAAGTAACTAGAAATAGAGGCTTTCTGATGTGAACCTTCATATATGTGAGTTCTGCCTCCATTCCTGACAGCAAGCTTAGGCTACAATGATGCGGTCCCATTCCTAGCTTTATAGGGGCAAAATATTTTCTGACTCTGAGGAGACCACAGGAGACTTCAACCAAGGCCCAGACCAGGACCCGAGATTCTGCTCTTTAAGGAGTATTTTCTCAGCAGATTCTTGCAACTGCAGTAGCAGCAGTTTCTGCATGATGATCAAATTCACATATATGTTGGGATCCCCTCTGGGGGCTCCAACAGCATCAGGCCAGTTGCCATAGCCTGACTTGCAAAACAGCAGCACTGAGCAGCAGCTCCCTGAGGCAGAGGGAAGGACTAGAAAGGACGAGACTGAAGCATTGCTCTTACATAACCCAGTGATGTATAAAGTGCACAAAGCAGATGGCTAGTAAGCATAGACACAGAGAGGTCTGCCCTGTGTGGGCACCAAGACCATGGAATAGCTATTGAGACACTAGGTTCTTTTGATACGAGTACAGATGTAGATCAGCATTAGAGATGTAAGCTGGCAATTAACAACTCACTCAGTTCAGTGGCTCATGTTGTGACATGCAGCAAAAAATACAGTGTAGACATGTGCTTTATGTGTTGACTATGATCATTAAGTTAGTTAACTGTTAACTAATTTGCTTTTATAACTGTCCACTCACAGTGGACAATTTTGTTCAACTATCTCTATAGCTATCTGAAGTTAATGATACATCTGATCTCACAGATATTTTTTCCTAGAGATAGCATCATTTCCACTCAAATGAGGATCTTTCAACCACAATAATTTATGCACCCTCTGATCAATGCTGGAAGAATACTCTGGACATTCCACTCTGGGAACAGATTACATCAAACACTGTCTTCTCATGAAAATAATTGTCAGAGATAAAGAACACAAATTTAATACTACACAGGGTGAGAAAAATTCAAGAGTTAGGGAAAAGATACTTCCTGAGCTTCACAGCTTCCAGCCCAGGAACACCAGAGCTGTTCAAACTTTCTTCAGGACCCATCCCAAAATTTATTTTTTTTCCCCAAACCCAAGCAGCAGTAATAGAACCTGGAAAATACCAACCAGGCGAAAGTGAAACCAAGTGAATTCAAGTATAAAATTGGGTAAATTTTGGAAAAGCACCACTGAATTCAATCATAACACCCTTTCAGTCTGAACATTGAAGTTTCTATGACTCTTGCTTTATCAGCTATTTCTCAAAAACTAAATTGCTTGTCAGTAGCCTAAAGATTGTTGTGTAATCTGAACCTCTTTATCACAGAAGGTTAGCATGTGAGACTTCGCGCACAGCTTTCACAGTGCCATCTTATTTCCCTAATCCTATAGTAGATAAGGGGCCAAGGCAATCACTTGAAATTAGGAAGGATCTCAAGAGGCACAGGGCAGCCAAAACTGATTATGAACACTTACTGTGATGGCTGCTTGTCAGTAAGATGGTAGAAATCACATTAGTTTCAGTTGTTCTGCATAGACATTCAAAGAACTCTTCTGTTTTGCTTTAACACCTTATTAATAAAAATGGGAAAAAAAAGCGTCTAATCTTAAGGTTTCCTTTTCAAGGCAGAGAGAAAAGAATTATCTCAGAAATACACTTTCATATGGTGTGAATTTGGGATATGAAACAGCATTTCAGTGAAGTTTCTATCATATATTTTTGGGAAACAGATGTCATTTTTTTATTTTCCTATGTACAGCATAGCTTCTGTAAAATTTGGAGAATAATCAAATTTAATTCACAGCTATCACACACTCATGCATAAGTCTTGTAACTGGAATGTCCACAACTGCTTCACTGAATTCTGATCATCATAGGTCGATGGGGAGCTTTAAGATAAACTAACTCATCAGTATTTTAAACATAGTTTTAGCTAATTCTTATACAAAGGCCAGGGAATACATTTCCTCTGTTATCCACTTTTCATTATTCTCTAAGAAAAGAGATTTTTTTTCCCTAAATCCAAATATACCATATCCATTTCTTTTTCTTCATGTTGGGAAAAATGCTCTAGGCAGACTATTAATATCATCCAACAAGTTAAGAAAATTTTCTTTGTGAAAATGCTGGAAGCTGCCTTGCTATGATGATTTTAGGTTTCACTGAACAATACTGCTTCAAACTGTACACAGTTGTGGTTTGCTTTGAACTCAATATCCTTATTTTCTTCTCCTAAGTTGTTGCTGAGACTGTGACTGAATGTTTCAGTGGAAATAGTCTGAGAAGATAAAAAATACTTTTAAAAAATATATTTTTAAAATTATTTTTATTTTTTTAATATCAGTTAAGGGAATATTTCCTGTCTAAGATTCTGGACAAGATATTGCAAAGGCAGTCAGACTATCACAGATGCTATGGTTTGGAGAATCCCCACATGACTGGTTAGGAGCCGTAAAGCTTCCTAACACTTCTCAAAAACAATCCAGTTACTCGCTGTTACTTATGGTTGATACCTGACTTTGTAGTAAAGTCACTTTCAAAATATCCAATTCCCATTTTTAAGTGGAAGAAACATATTTTTCTGCTAGATTTTAATTAAAAGTGATTTCTTTAAAAAGTAATAACTCATCTTTTTTTCTACGTTTCTCCACATAGCTGGAGATTTAGCTTAAGAGCGGGCCTGCTCAGATAGACATAGCTACTGTATAGGAGGGGTGGGGGCCACACTTACAGGTTCCCAGTTCCAAATATAGTTATCCATTACAGTAGCATCCTGCTGAGAAGCAGTGAAGGCCAGGATGAAGCAATTGCTCTTCATTGAACCATCTAACTGGCAAAAGAGCTTAGATAAAAATATCTATGCCTATGGATTTTCAGAATGAGATAAATGTCTAAGCAGTATTTACACTACTTCAAGAGTTTAGGAGCTTTAAATCATCTTGTGGAAGAGTGTGTTTCTCTACTGGCTATATTGAAGAGCACTTCTTTCCTTTTTCCCCCTACAATCCCTATTGTAATCAGTGACCCTTTCCTATAAGTGCTATGCTTTCCTTTAACTGCTGTATGAGGCATACCGAGTATATCACTGCTGACCCCCCCCCATACTCTCCAGCTGGTTGTGTTGACATACTTCATTATCAAAAATGCAGCATTTTCTGAGTAACGGGACTGAGTATTCTAATCTTGTTGAAATGCTCTTATTTAATCAACAGTTATCACTTTGCCAAAATCATGGCAGTTTCCTCAATTTGAGGAATCTTCATGTCAGTAACTGGACATACATCCTGAGTAATTCTAGAATTTTGCCTATTTTATTTCTCTACTATGCATTTCAGGCCAGTTATTACAAATATGGGCAGATATCATGTATGATGTATTATATATCATGTATAATAAATGTTTTGCGATATATGATATTAATATCACTTTGTTTAACTGCAGAATAGCATCAAAACCATTCCAGTTTCCAGAGGCTGGCTGGTATTCCTGCCTGCAAAAAGCTTGTTTTTATAACAATGTAACAATGTTTTATAACAATGTAACAACAATTTATAACAAGTCCAAATCAAAGACTGCTTTGAGCAGTTCTTGAAGGAAATGTTGAAAGGTCAAACCTAGTAAAGGCAAGTTAAACAATAAAGTGACAGCTACTCCTTGCATCCTTTACCTTGTCACATGCAGCTCCTGCTAGATTAACTGGGGGTGAAGTTTGTGTGTCCAAGTGTATTTGCCACGAGAAAGTTGCATGTCCCCTGAAAAAGTTCAAAAGTCATGAAACAAATATAAACAGACATACTGTTTCTGAATCCATGGTACTGATTATCCTGGGTGTCAACATGTTCCAGAAGAATTAATCTTTATCATTTGGCATGAAAAACCTTGAAAAAAGGAAATAAGAAGAACAAATCTTATGAGGAGTGGAGTAGCTGAGGGATCAGGAGTTGTTTAGCTTGGAGGAAAGCGGACTCAGGGGGGCTCTTATTGCTCTCTACAGCTACCTCAAGCTGAGCTAGGGGAGGTTTAGATTGGATTTAGATTTAATGGTAACATCTCACTGTTAGGTTAATGGTTGGACTCAATTATCACAGAGGTCTTTTCCAAACTTAAAGATGCTATAATTCTAAAAAATTATAGGAGGTTTTTACCCTATGAAGGGGTTAAAGCAGTAGAGCAGCACAGTGAAAATTGTGAAAGAAAAGAATTTTGAAACTACAAAGCAGTTACAAGTTCCATGAATCTCTTTTGTCTAACTGGTGTAGATACATTATGTTCAAAAGTGTATTAATGGACTGTACTTTATGGTAAAAGATGGTACCACTTCCCTTTTTTCTAATATAAAAAGTCTATTTTTCCATGGATTTTACTGGGTATCTCCATTAGAAGAAGACTGAAAAAAAAAATCAGTTGGCTTTGATGTAGTCCTATTTGGTTTGTTTGTTGTTTTCAACACATAATGTACAAAGACCTGTATGCTGGATTGTGTGAGAAAGTGCTGTTGTGCACAAACCACTTTTTGCCAACACTGGGTCCAGAAGCATTTCCTTGGTGAGATGCCAAGCAGGTTGTTTTTTTTTTTTTGCTCCATTCCTTATCCACAAACCCAGGGCTACACTCAAACCAGTACTGTTTGACTTCAGCCCATGGTAACATGATAACATGGGCTGACCCCAGTCTCTACATCTTCATCCCACTGCCAGATTCTGTCACCCTGGCTACAGCTGTCCTAGCACCAAAGCCTTTATACTGCCAATTTCCAGTTAATTTCTTCCCTATATGTTAGCATTTAATATATCTTTATAAATCTGTAAACTAAACTTTAAAATAAGTATTACTACAAGTACATAATTTTTTGTTTGCGTTGTATTATATTAAAATGCAGCCTACAGGAAAACACCTTTAAACAAGTAAAATATAATTGGAAAACACAAATAAATCTATAAACTCTTCCAGATCTAACATGATGATTCAAATTTAGGTCAGGTAGCTAGTAACAGATGCAATATATCTGAGCATTCAGGTGATTCCATCGAATGTAACAGAAATGTTTACATATTGGAAGTGAAATGTGTGCTTTCAGGTTTTACTGGATGAGGCTAAAAGCTGACTATTTCTTATGCATATAGAAAATAATTATACTGGTATCATTCTCGTCCTCAGTGACTGGCCTTCTTCAAGCGACGTTAATTAAGAACTTTATTGGCACTTGCAGCAGATAGGTCCAAACCTATTTAGGCACAGCAATTTAATTTTCCTGCCCCTACATCTTAGTTGAATCAGAGCAGTAGTCTATGGAGTGTTATTTTTTGTTGTTGCTCTCACTGTACCGCTAGAGAGGATTTAATTTCCAGGATTGCTAAGGGAGCAGTCTCTATGAGCCTGAAATGCAAATAAAAAATGTAAAAGAATTTTTAGGTTGTGCTTACTGCAGCTTTCTATGACAACTGCAGTAGGCATAACTTTTATCTAAACCCAAGGTGTGTTTACAGCTGTACTTGCCCATCAATTATTTTACCAGCCCAAGACAGGTCAAAACTTTGGAGGATGTTGAGCAACTGATTGCTACATAAACAGTCTTCTCTGAGAAATGGCTTAGTTTTGCAGCTATTGATGAATGTGAAGCAGAATTGAAGTGCATTCTCTCTTAGGTCTGAAAGTTTTCTTCACTTTACCAGTAGGACTTGAACTTGGCTGTGATGAATTACAAGACATACCAGAGAAAAAGTAAATATTTCTGAAAGGGGAACTGGAAGGATGAATGTGCATTCTTCCAACTTTACTCACTGGTGGTGGCAAATGCTCAAAGATGATGATGTACGCAGTGAATCACATCAGCTGTAACTACAAGTGAATATTCTGTGGTTGATTAATTCTTTATTGATTCTGATGCTGTCACCTAAAATAGAGAAAATAAGCCACTGATCAAGAGTCTTGTGAAGTCCACACTTTATGTAATTCATGCACTTTATGGATGCTATCCAGTGAATTTTCAAACTGGAAAGTTTTGAAATATCACTTTCAAATTGGAAAGTGATATTTCCAATTCTCTTTTCAGATCTGAGTGAACAGTGTGAAATGCAATGATTAAAAACTCCAAGAAGAATTTTCATCCATATGATAGTGTCTCAGACTATGGTCATTCCAGCCACTCCTGCTCAATAACAGCAGTTGAACTATAAGAGAAAGGAGGGCAGAAATGGGCCAAAACAGGGGAGAAGCAAGCAGAATGGTCACATACGGAGGTGATTTATATTACACTCATGATAGTACAGCTTCTGTCTCCTCTAACCTAAGAGTTGACATAAAAACCCCTCATGATGCCCTCAGTTTGAGCATAAGTAATGGAGCAAAAAACCCCATCATCTAGCTATTTCTTAGTAAGAGATCAGCAGGATTGGAAAAACAATGGCATGACTGAAGCCAGTGCAGCTGTACCCATTATTCCCTTTCCATTGGGGTAAAATGCATTTTTGTTTTTTGGTAACCCTATGTTTTTCTCAACCCATATTTTAGCTTTCACAAAATATATTAAGCTTACTGTGTTCTGTGCAAGCAAGAGGTTATGTGGGGAGCTTCTCCTGCTCTGGAGCAAAGCACTCTTGCCATGACCTTTGTGGGTTTGAGAAGTCTCACATTTATTTCTATGCCTCGGTGAGGCTGGTCCCTATTTAAGAAGAATTATTGGAATACATCGATCAGTATAGACTATCTGGGCATTTTACAAGCCTCTAAGACTATGTTTTTTCTGAAATAATATATTAGCACATCTAGTAATTTGTACATTGGCATAAACACTGAGAAAGGTTATCTTTTTGCTTTGAATATGATAGCAATTCAGAGACAGCTAGATACCCGTTCTTCATCTTCACACAGGTTACTGGGGAAGCCATCTCTGTGGCATTTCTTTTTGCTCCAAGAGGAAACATGTCTTTTGCAATAGGTAAGGCAAAAGATAGGGAAAGGAATTTCTGGTGTAAGACTGAAAACTGCGTGTTGCAAAAAATCCTCCCTTGTTCAAATCTGAGGATGCAGCAAAGTTGTGAATTACAGAGAAACAGACAAGCAGAGCTTCAGATAAACAAAATTCAGTGCTTCAGTTTCAGTAAGTGCAGCTTTTGTCTTTGAGATACTGTACATGCTGGACCAGGGAACAAACAAAAATGGGGGGAGGCGATCTCAGACAGAGCTTCCTTTATGTTACCGATCTTATCTTTCCTGAAAGAAAGGACAAGAGCGATGTAACTCTAGATAAGAGAGCAAACCATCCAGGTTGCGCCTTC
>NW_021938789.1:24443800-24505273 GCF_001715985.3 Manacus vitellinus | reverse complement strand
CTGCTGCTGCGGGATGGTTTTCGGCCAATATGCCATGAAATCCGCCCCAAATACCGAGAGGTGGGCACATTGCTCTGCAATGTTGGCCGGGGATTTGTCGGGCCTTTTCACTGCTTTTTATTCAGTGCCCCCTGTTAACGCTGGCACTGTCCATGAGCTGTAGATATACGAAATCAGAACCGTATTATCTGCTTTTCAGATGCCTTTAGTTTGTCCCAAGATTTCAGACTCCACGATGAATTGATTTAGTGTTTGTATTAATATGTTTGATGTTTAACCAGCCTAATCAGTGTTTCTCTGTAGCTTTCTAAGCACAAGGCCTGTATTTGTTAAGAAAATCGCCACCTTGCTCTAAAAAAGAAGATGCAGTTTTGACACATAAAAGAATTAGATTAAAAATAATAATAAAAAAGTGAACCAGAGCTATATGTTAATTTGAAATGGGGTGGGATATATTTTCATATTTATTTATTTATGTATTTATTAACCCAAACCCCTGAAATTTATTTGTATTTGATTTGGACCCATTTATTTACTAATATTTAGTCTAATGACTGAATTTGAGATTAGGGCTTTGTTCTTTCTTCGTCTATATTTTAGGGCCTTTAGGTGTTAACCTGCAAATCTATTAAGAAGTTAAGTATTTATAACAACTGCTTTTCTTCTCATTTCATGATCTATTGTCTGCCTTTTTGGGAAGGAAGAATCTCAGAATGGTAAAAATGTATCCTACTGCAGGTGGGAAACAATCAGTGAAAATTGTTTGAACAGATGTTTCTGATTATTTGCTGAAGAATGCTGAAAGCATGAATGAGGAAAACATTGAAAACAAATAAGGGTAGAAAAATATCATAAAAGTAAATGGTTATATTTGCTGTGAATGGAAGATCTGGACAAGTCCCTGTTGCAGGCAATGGAAGCCTATCTGTTTGCTTTTTTACAACCAGGTCCTTAATATGTTAGTCTGCATATGTAAAACCCATTTCAGTATCTGACAGCTGTGAGAAGGGACTGTACTGATGCCTCAAGTCACTGAAAATCTTACTCAGTGTGAAGTGATTCTGCAGTCCTGGATCCAGGCAGTCCCTTACATTATAGCTATGCTGAAAGTTATCTGATGTAATAAAACAGTGCAGAAGGTATGATTTAAAGGTTCAATTGGTACAAAAATTCCTTAAAATTTCCTACATAAATATAGAAAATCAATGTGAGTCACTACTGAAATAATTAATCTCTCCAGTTACTCCTAAATACACTGACAAGTGCTACTTAGCAGAACTGATATTGGATTTTTTTTCTGAAGAAAACCTCAGCTTAAAAACAACCACCAGAACAGTGTTGGAATTTTTTTTTGTTTGTTTTTATTGAATTTGGTTTTGGTAATTTGGAATTGAACATTAAACTTCAATGCCAGGAAGGTAAAAATAGGTAAGGGCAAGCTATGTGACTATAGGGATATTCTTACAGTATGATGTGTTAGTCTCTGGTGTCACATTTCCAGACTTCATCCAATTTTGTCTTGAGAGAAATTTGACAAGTGACTACCTTACTCTGTAAAGGTATTAATCTCAGAATAATGACACTTTTCTTGATTTGCAAACCCAGCCAAATGGAAAATCAAGATAAATCCCATACTTAGCAAATTAATAATTTTAATAATATCTGAAAACAAAATTCCTGCCCCAAGTAAAAGCTTTTTCTTCAAGGGCAGGTCTATATTACATGATGCCCATTAGGTCTCAGGAATTGTTTTAATTTTAAGTGAAATATAACTGTAGCAAGTGATGGTTCATAAGTTTTAAAATTATTAATAAATAATGCATAAATACCACAATAAATTAATAAATCATAAATAGAACATAACTGACATTTAAAAAGCAGAATGTGATTTGATACCAATTGGACCAGTAGTTCATTTAGGTCACTACTCTGTGTCTGACAGTGACAGAGGAGAGAGAACATTTAAACGTGGCCACATCCTGTACCGTCTCAGCATCTACAGTTGTATTAGGGTCCAACCCCTCCTAGTTCCATTAGTGTCCATTTATGGACCTCTCTGTGTGGTTCCACGGCCTGCATGGAAGCAAGTTACAAAAAATCATGGCTTTACAAAAAATTTACTTTCTTATGCCTGTTAAGACGTTCTTATTAGTTTCCTTCAGGACTCCTTGATTCTAGCTTCAAGGATTTGTTTGATAACAGTTCCATGTTCACTTTATCCATGCCTTCTCAGCGAATCTTGATCACAACCCACCAGAATCTGATAGTTTCAGAGAAATGTCATCAATGACCCCAAAACCTTTTTCTTGTGTTGAAACTATCAATTATGAGTCCGTGGTTCTGTATATATGGTCTAGGTTGGTTTTCCTGTAGGTATTCTACTTTATGTCTATCTCTGTTGAAACTCCTATGTGTCTCTTTTGCCCATACACTGTTTTGCAAGGCTTCTCTGGGGTGGGATTTCCTACTGCAAAAGCCATTTTGATTCTTTCCCAGCAGACTGTGTATATCCACCTGCTAACACAATATTTTGTATACTGAACACTATTGTTCTAAATACGAATTATATTTTCACAAGTTAAATGTGATCCTATATATGAGGGCTGTAATTTAAGCACATTTAAGAGTTGCAAACAGTCACTCATTGCTAAATAGAATTATATGTAACTCCAATAGCCTTTTAAAAATTAGTAAAACCAGTGACCAACATGAGTTTGGATTGAGCAGCAAGATAGTTTAGGATAACTCTCCAAAGCCCAAATGTGTCAAACTGCTCATAACAGTCATAAAAAATAAATAAGCAATACTTCTGCACAGATTAGAAACACGTTTTATGACCATGTGTAGAGATATGTCTGGCCATGGACAGGATGACAGGCATAGAGCTTTGTATATATGTTTACTTCAGAGGGCTACTTTGTGCACTGTTGCTGCTCAGTTACTTTGTTTTATTTGCCACTCTTCATATCATTTGTCTTTGTATATTGGCAGCAGGCCTACTGAATAGCCTTCTTATAATAAAGAACACATATCCCTGGTGTAACAGCTGTATTTAGTGTCTTCATTTAGCCCAGAAATTCTTTTGGCTCAGTATCTCTTTCTAACAGAATACTTTGGATGACTTGCGTAGCTCTAGTGCTTTCATTTTTGTGATGTTATGGTAAGGTATTTCCTTTAGATGATGCTTGTCTCAGGCAGAATTTAAGATATGCTACCATGTTAATGATAAGTCTTTCTAACAGATGTATTGATTTCCAAAACAAATTTCCAGCATGTGTAAATGAGTTGTGTTTGCATTTGTTTTCAATCTATTTTCCTTTCCATAGCTCTTGCTTTTCATTTGCTAGTTTTATAACACATGTCTATTTTTACAAACTCTCCATTAGGAGACCCATATAATTTACATCCACTCTATATATGACAGTGTAAATGGCAAAATGTTTGTTTGGGTGCTTATCTAGGTCAATAGCAAAACTGAACCTAGCCTTTGGTCTACAACTAATTGTTCTGGGTTGCTGGATCTCCCCCTTTTTTTTTTTTTTTAAGCTAAGATGGCATATTCTACCACTACCTGTGATATTATAGTTACGTTCTCCATATTTAGGCTACAATTCCTTATGGAAAAGTTTGATTTTACTTTAGTGAGGTAGGAAGATGCCAGCAGTCCACAGGCAATATCAGGAGTTACCTGGGGATGTGGACTGGTTGTTTCTCCCCCAAGCCAGGGAATGGAGTGCCACTGGAACTTCACTGTAGTCCTAGTGCTTGGCTAAACTTTAGTTTAGTTTACTACTTAGAAAAGGTAGAAGAGGTGAGGCTAGCATGGCCCTTGCCTTTTACTGATGCTTTGGGTCATCAGCTTACAGCAGACACATTACAGCAACGTCTTTTAAGTGCCAAGTTGATTTTTTGTTTTTCAAGTGTTGTGTAGAGGTGGTTTCTGTTCTTGCCTCCAAGTGTACAACTTAGAGCAGTGCACCTCACAGTTCAGCTGGTGTTTTCTGATTCCATAACTGTTTTCTCACTTTACATCATGGTTAAAAAATGTTTAATCTATTTTGGGGCCAGTGATGTTTAATGACTTTGAATAGTCACTCTACTTGACTGCTTTAGTCAAGTGATGCTTTGAAACATCTACACTAGTTGTGGACACTTTTAACTCCAATAAATCTTCCCTGTTTAAAATGCAATTTAGTTTTCTTTGAGATCTATTTATTCTGTGTGCTTTGAAACTTTGAGCATAAATGATAAATTTAATACAAATGAGCTTTGTAATATACTGTGCCAGAAAATGTTCTGTGGTTTGACATTAAAGACTGGAGGTGGATAAAATGAAAATAGGAACTGCAGAAAATATCTACATGTTGTGGGATTGGACTTAAAATATCTGTTTGCAATTTTGTTCCTAAAAGACTTGTTTTGAATTAGGGTCATCAAGATACTTGCTTATTAGTGTGAGTTTTGATTTGAACAAAATGTTATAACAACCATTATTCTCAAAATATTTAGACAGAAAATGGTCAAAAGATCACTTTCATATTTTCAATAATGTGAATCTCAATGAAGAGGCAGCTGGATAAAATTGTGAAACAAGCTCTAAAAAACATGGATAGCCACATACTTTAATTTGCTGTCTTGGTGTCCGTGTCTAAAACAGTAACTCAAAAACTTATTGCACTTGAAAAATGGCACTGAAAATCATTAAAACAGCATGTCTGCAGGGTCCTCTTTGATTTTTGTTTATGCATATTAGGAGACTGGGGTTTCAGTGGAGGATTTGGGAAGTTTGGCTCTGGGGTGGTCAAAGATGGAGTCTCTAAGTCTGCTCTTAATGGACTCGAGTAGGTGGTACTTAATCCATCAGTGTCTGTAAACTAAAGGAATTATCTATTTGCAATAGAAAATGCACACTGACATGCTCTGCTGTGCAGGTGTACTCTGCTGAGAAAGACAGATCCCCACCATGAGAAAAAGGAGTCCTACAATTCCATTTTTAACGCAAATCTTTCATGGCCTGCACAGCTGAAATGACCTGGTACTGCTGCTCTTGAATAGGCTGCTGAACAGGGAATAGTTTTAAACATGTAACAGAAAAGCCTGCATCAAATACAGGAGTTTAAAGATACATTTCTTTTCAATATGACTTGGCTGCATGCAGAATTCTTTCCCCCTATATATTTTTTAATACCTAAATCTGAACAAATTTGTCAAGTGTAATAAGACTTACTGCCTTGAGGAAGCCCTTTTTTCCTAAGTTAAAACTTTTTAGATTTCTAATAGAACGCATAGAAAAATTAGGAAATTCCTTAGAGTCTCTATTCTCCTTTTCTAGATAAATGAGATCTAATATAGACTGAAAGAGAAAACATTATATATGAACTTTGTGTTATGATATTGATACCATATTGTAATACTCTTTTAATAGTTTCCTGTTTACTGCATCCCTTATACAACTCTTTCTCAGGTATATCTGATAACATGATGCTCACTTCACACTTTTTACAGATCTTAGTAGAAAATTTTTTTAAGCCAAATTGTTAGGTAGTATGTTTAGTCTTGCTAATATTATGATTCCTTATTCTTTTTTCATCTCTTTTCCAGTATTCCCATTTCACTTTAGTCCTCTAGTAAATTAAACTTCCTTAGATTTTTTTAAAAATTTTTCCCTCATCCTGCTTTGCCCTGAGGAAACTTCTTACAATGAAGAATTTAAGGTGTCTGTACTTTAATGATTTGTGTATTTCTGGCTTGCTTTGATTCTTTTGACATGTGCAAACATCTAACTCTATAGATTGATGGTGTAACATTATTTTACTGCACTTGGGAAATCTTTTCAGAGATGGAAATATAAAAAAGTAACATGGATTAAGTACAGCTTTCATGATTCTTATGAAATAGAATAGAAACCGCATTAAAAGGCAGCATCAATTGGCAATTCAGTTTTCCTTTATTCTCGTTCCAAGATTAAGCAAAAAAACCACTTACAGTATATTTTGTTTAACAAGCACAACACTACTATCTTTCTGTGGAAAAAAATTTAAAGAGCATTTGGTCTTTTGCACGTTGTCTTTTTTCACCCTCAGGAATTATGCTAAACACATGGATAGCTGGGGTCAACCAGGGTGAAAAAAGCTCAAATATTCCACTTGGCCTCAAATCATACCAGCTGTGCTCCTTTTTTCTCATTAGGCTCAGGCTTTTGGCTTTCACAAGCTCTTCCCTTAGGTTTTATGTGCCTGCAGTGCTGAAGCTAGTCAGTCTTTTGTCACTAATTCCCAGGATTCAGTTTCTTCTTGCTTTTACTCATGTGTATAACATCACAAGGTGAGTAGGGAAGGCAGCTGAAATCCCCAGTCGATCTAGGAGCGGGTGCACAAGAAGAAGCCTTTGTAGGGCTAAGTGTGTGCTGTTAACTCAAAGAGGGCCAAGCCCCATTCCTTGGCTTTGGGTCAACCTTTTCAGTAGCACAGATTGTTGTGACAGTGGCCTTTCCTTACCCTTGAAGAACCACTGAAACTCCTTTGTACAGTCAAATTTCAAGGTACTTGGTCAGCTTTTATCTGGAACTTGCTTTGGCAGGTTGTTTAAGAACAATGAATTTTAACTGTCTGAACAACAGAAAAGCTCCTGAGAACATGACCTGAGTGAGGACATTCCCTGCTTACCCTTAATCAGCAGCTTACTTCTGGCTAGGAAGGGTTTTTGGCCTTTCTTCCTCTTTCGTGGTGAGGAGTTAGAAGAATTAGTCACAGTTCCTCCTAAAGGAGTAGGGAGCATTTGGTAATATGTGGGAGCTGAAGTATTTTGTTCTTGGCTGCTGGATAGGCTTTTTTGCTTATGTTCTCCTTCCAGATGCTCAGTGTTAATGGGTAGCTCAGTGATTATCATGACAGAACTGGCTGTTCAAGGGTCTTCCACATCAGGTTAGCTAATACTTAAGAATAAAACACATAGGTTTAAAATCTATGTAGTGAGAATGAAACTCTTGGAGATGGTTTTTCCTTGTTTAAAATTTCATTTTATTTGAAAATCCTGCAGCAGAGACATTTTTGTGTCAGATAGCGTCTCCCTCTGCACATGAGTTTTGCTGTGTCAGGAAGCAAAGTGATATGTAGAGATGTGGGACCAAGTTTTCCTCCAGGTCTGGCCAGTCTGCTCTACAGTTTTACTTCTCCTTTTACTCTGCTTTCCCTGCTTGAGTCTGAGTCTACCACCAGAACTGATCCTGCATTTATCTGAAAGAGCTTTCTCATGTGGCACGGGGAACAGCCTGAAAAAGGAGCAGTAACTTCTACATTGTTTTGCAATGCTGTTGTGTGTGGAGACACTGAAACATCTTAAAGAAATGAGAACGAAGGTAGCATATTCAAAACACATTTAAAAATAGGCCATGCAGTCAGAGCTTATTCAAGAAGTAATCTATACTAAAAATGAAAACAAATTAGAGTACATGAATATTTTTAGGAATAACATTTTGGCATGCTGGCTTTTCAGAACGCTTTTAGGGTCATACATTTACCATTCTTCCTTAGGTGGGAGTCCCCTTGAAACTGGAGGAAGTTGTGCCTGAATGAAACTTTGACCCACGATTTTCCCTAGTATGACATTTTTTTCTTGAATGACCTCCTGGCAACCTTGTTCATAAGTCATTTGTCATGTTTATTCTCTGAGTAAAAAGTGCCTTCCATCTGTTCTTAATCTGTGTTCCCTTTAACTTCTATTTTTGCCTGCTTATTTCTGTCATCTGTGTTGCATTGAAAATACAGTTTCTAGCCAACTTTATTTATCCCCATGTAAGGGTTGTAGTCATTGAAATAAATCTCCTGGCAGTCTTTTCTTCAGGCCTAGACAACCACAGTCATCAGGGGGAAAAAAATGATGGGGGGGCAGCTTGAAATAAATTATTGAAGTTTTACTTAGATACCACTCTCTAGACTCCCTTGGCTAACACTTTCTTTCTTGCTCATTGATGTCTTCCAGCTCTCAACTTTACAGGCCATTTTTGCTCTGTTTTATTTACCTCATATTTTCTGATCTGGTCTCTCCTACCAGCTGTTCATTTTAGGCAAAGCACACGTGCATGGTCTGTATGCTTTTTCCTGAAATGTGTCAGTACATACATGATTTTCTAGGTTCTCCAATAAAGTCTATGGTAGTTTTGGTGAAAAAACGGAGAAAAAATCCCAACTAATTACTGTATTGTCTCTTTCTGATATTAAATTTAAATTTTGGCTATTAATGCTGATTTCTCAGCATGCTGTGACTTTTTAGATAGAAAAACTCATCTTCTTCCAAAGTGCTATTGCAACATGTGTTCCTCTGTTTTGCAAATGAACATATTCCCATTCCCTCTAGACCATTTAAAGACACTGTTTGACTTGGCTTTCTTTTCCTGATTAGGAGGGTGCAGAGGAAGAAAGAAGTCTCGTTCTTTGAATCCTTCGATCAGCAGAATGAAATCCAAGATTGAGGCTAGCTCTATTTTACTTTTTTTTTCTACCCATGGGTGAAATAAACTGCTTTTTCAGAAAGTTTGAGTAACTGGAATCTAGTCAGAAGAAACACAGATGAAAAACATCTAAATCCATGCAGGAGGTTATGCTGAGAATTTTCAGAACAACCTCCTGAGAGCTTAGAGATCATTACTGCTCCTGAAGGCATGTAATGCCACTTACCATAAATCATAACTGTGGATTTGAATCCAGGTAGGGTTTAGACTTTAAGAGTTCCCTTTCTCTTTAGAAATGGTGTTAGACATGATAAAGTGTTTAATGAAGCAAGTTATTAGTAAACCTGGTTTATTTTCCTCATACTACAATCACAGATTGACACATTCCACCTGAGAGGTAGGCAAGGCTAATCAACTTATAATGCTAATTTTTATTGAGTCAAATTTTGAAGCTCTCACTAATTTTAACTGACTCTTACTTCATTCTTTAGGATCAGCAGAAATAAAGGCTACCTAAAAGTTCAGTCATGCATCCTCTCTCAGAATACTTTTTCCTTGTTGAGCCTGGTAGGAAAGTTGATTTTGAGTTGTGCTTATCCACACTGAGGTACTGAAGAACTGAAAAGCTCTTGTTAGAATGCAGAAAATATATGATGTTTTGGATGCTGTGCTGTGTCACAAAAAATCGTCAGTATAAAAATTTTTATATTCTCAGTAAATGGAAACCACAGCAAATGAAGGTAGGCAATTGGGCCAAATATATGTGTATTTCACTAGAAATATTAAAAATCTAGAAAAAGTTCTGAAACTAAAGTATTAGTTTAGAAATTAGAATGTTGATGTAATAGGCATGTTAGAAACTTAATGGAAGAAAAATAATTAATGTGACAGGCACATTGATGACAAATTACATGAGAAATACAGGTAAAGTACAGATTTCTTTTGTCTTGAAGTAAACAGAGTCAAATGTCATGGATTAACTACACCACAAAAGCCAAGAGTGCCTACAGATTGAAATTACAAGATTAAATGGGAAAAGTAGAACTGTAGCACCACAGGACAGCAGTCTGATATTAGGACTACAGTAACAACTGTCCTACCTAAATAGTGACATTGCCCATGAAAAACCTGATCAAGATCAAAAGGGGCATGAAGACAAGAAATGCAATGGCAGTAGGAGACATAATCTACCAAGTGAGATTGGGTAAATGGGCTGGGGGTTGTGATTCCGCATAAAAATTTAGTTTTTTTAAATGCTTGCTTATACAAAAGCTATTTGTTTATCTTGGAGAAAAAAAAGTAATTCTGAGTAATTCTAAGACTTGGTCTTAGATAGCAACAGAAAGGTCTGTTTCAAAATACAGTTAGAATATCTGTGTGACAGCAGCTAACACATTTAGATGCAGTGTTCTTGAAATAGAAGAAAAAAAATGGGAAAAAATCTCCCATGGCAATGTTCAACTTTAAAGAGAAAACTATATAAAAATGTGAAAACTGTTTAAAAAGAAAGGGAGCCAAAATTTAAAATGTTTATAGGAGGCCTGAAGATTGTTTAAATATGGGAGCTCACTGTAAGTCAGCTTCCAGGGAAAGGCCTTAAAAGACCAAAAAAAAAAAAAGGTTTACATAGCTAAACAGCAGGATGAAGGACTAAAAGGATGTCTCTTATTAAAAGGACTTCTTTTATTGGAAGTAAAAGGGCTTTCTTCAAGTTGAATTTCTGCCTAAATGAGGAAAATAAAGCATAAACAATTTAAATATATAAATAAAAGAAAGGCCAAAAGAGATTTTGAACAACAACTTGGCAAAATATACTAGTTAAGTAATTTTCAGTCTCTCTTTAAGTAGGTAAAATCCTGACATAAAATCTACAGGACTAGTAAATTATCAAAGTAGAGAAGGTGTTTGGAGATATGTACATTCTGACATATTTTTCTCTCAAGAACATATCAGAAGTTTTGTCAGCAATAAAAGTGTTATAAGAAGAGATTTCAAAAAAATTGGCAACAATGAACAGTAAAAAATTACCAGGACAGTATGGTATCCCTGCAAATTAAAAAAACTAAAGTACTAAACTGTGCTTAACTAACAAATACTAACTTTTACTTACTAAACCAGTAATGATGGTGTAAGGCTTAAAAGTTTCTCACTCTGAAAAAAATGGAGGTGGTAAATATGACAAGTAATCTGAGAGATTGGTAGGACCTGCAATGCTCTCTTAAGCCCACTTCTAAATCATAAGATTTATGGGTAAGTATGATTAAAAAAAGGGGAGAATAAACATAGCTTTCAAACAGGAACCCAGAACCTCTAAAATTTCGTTGAAAAAGTGACAGGACATATGGATGAGGATGATCCATTTGGTAGAAGCTAGTTGGTCTTCCAGAACTCATTTGAGCATGTTCTTCATCAAAGGGTCTTGAAGAAACTTAAGTATCATAGGGTAAGAGATTCAGGCCTCTCAGTAATAACTGACTACAAATTGAGAAAAAAATAGCAGAGGATATTGTTCATTTTTGCAATGGAGGGAACTCTTCATTAGAGATCCCATGAATCTGTAAGAGCCTGTGATGTTCAACTTACAAATGTTTTGAAAGATACAGGGAGGGGAGGAGATGCCAGAGATGGCAAAATTCACTGATGTTATTCAAGGTAGGAGAAAGGTAAGATTGCTGTAGGGGCTTGCAGCAACATCTCATTATACTGATGAACTAAATTTATCATTAATAAATATAAGGTAATACACATGGGGGGTAGATCTTAACTTGTATATCCAGACACGACTTAGAGTTACAATTGCTAGTTCTAAAAAACCACCCCAAAACCCACTGTTTTCAGCAGAGGACAAAAAAGCAAACAGTGTTTGAAAACTTCAAAAATTTGAATAGAAAACAAAACAGCAAACATCACAATTCCCCTACACAAACGTATCATACATCCAGCTCTTGAATTCTGTTTGCACTTTTGGCCTCTTCTCAGGAAACAGACCTCGTGTAGAATGATCAGAAGTGTGGAAGAGCTTGTCTGGAGTAGCTCAAAATAGAGTTGAGCTCTTCACTCTTGGAATGTGAGGACAGAGGGAAGGATTGGTAACAGTATGTGTGGCACAGAGACAGTAAATGAGGAACATTTCCCTGTTGGCCAAACTGTTCACCAAAAATGTGGTGCACCTGTTACTGGTGGCAGGTTCAAAATGAGCAAGAGGAAGGGGTTTTTTTTATACAATACATAGCTGAAACGTGAAGTTCACTCTTAGAGGATGTTGTGAATTATTCAAAATGTTATTCAACAAAATTAATGGAATTTAAACACCATTAGGGCTATTAAAAAACATGACCTCAGCTTAGGAAGGCCCTAGGGCTGGGTTAAGATCCTGAGAGAGTTTGTCCATGACTGTAAATCCTTGTGTCTTATATTCTTCCCTCAGCTGCTGGAACTGTCCGCTCTTAAGAGACAAACTGCAGGGCGAGGTGAATCTCTGATCTCACCTGGTGCACCCATTGCAATTGCTTTAATAAAATCAGACTTACTACACAGCTCTTATTGCAACTGTTCCTGTTTATATCCAACCTTTATTTTATTTGTAACTCTGCATTAAAAAAAAAAAAAAACCACAACCCAAGAGAGGCTTTGTTGGTTAGCATTGTTCAGTCATGGGGCTCAGACTGATGAGTGGGGAGAGGATGTGACTAGGAAGCCTGGAAATTCATCCCTCACCACTGCCCCGCTCTGTGGATGCCTATTTTGCTTTGTATCTCATGGCCCAAGCTACCTCAGTTTGTAGGCCAGAGTGCTGAATACCTTATGCAAGTTGAGTGCCTGTACAACAGAGTCCTCATTGGCTGGTCTGCAGTGTAGGGACCTTTTTTCATTTGGACAAAGCTAATTTTTATTGTTGTTTTTGTGGGTTCCTTTTAGAAGGGCCCTGCCTACATTTTTCTATCATCCCTCCTCTTTTGCTTACTACTGAATGCTTGCTGGGTTAATATTGTATTTCTTCAATTCCTTCTCAACACAGTATGTGACCTCTGAGGTAGATGGTCCTGGGAAAAGGCTCCATCCATGCTTTCTAGCTGTTTTCTTTTTGTTTAAAGTGGATTATAATTGGTCTTGAGGGAGAAGACTCGGTTTTAAGAATTGTTTGATTTTAGACATTTTGCTACCAGACATGCTTATTTTGATTTTAAAGTTTTTGTTATTCCTATTTTTAAAATAGTGCATTTGGAATACACATCGTAAACACATAATTCTCATATGCTGGCATTATTCTGTTTTTTTATGAAAAATTAATTTTAGTTTTAAAATTGTTGTAGCAGGAAACCCATCAAACCCATGGTTGTAAATTGTTAACTGTTTTAGGCAGGTTTTATCCCATTAAATACCCACCTTGTTGATTTTTTTGTTGTTCTAGTTTCTCAGTCAGAAATCATAGAATGTTGTGTGTTCAAAGGGACTTTAAAGATCATCTAATTCCAACCCCTGACAGGTGCCTATAACACATGCTATATACAAAATATTAATGGTGTACAAGCCACAAGATGGAGATCAGAGAGTTGATAATGTGTTATGGACTCACCTGCTGTCAGTATTGTAGCAAACATGCCCATTTTATGCCCAAGGTGGGAGAGCAGTGGATATGATGTCCTTGATTCCCATTGAAAAGTGACTAAAGGTAAAAACTTCTGGTGTGACCTCTACTGTCAGACCTAACAGGAGTGTAGGGACAAACACTGAACAGAGATTTGCCTGGGAGCCTGAGTGAGACCTGATGAAGGAAGACACTCTACCACTGTTATCTCTGCTTATTCTTATTTTTTAAATTTAGCTTTCTGTGTATCACTGATAATTCTGAAATTACTTGAATGGAAAACATGGGGCTAGAGTTTAGCTGAAGGCTGGGCCCTGCCTTGCTATCACAGAGTTTTGATAGGGTGAGATCACAAAGACAAGGTCAAATGAGAAATTGTGTTTGGAAGTCTTTGCCAACAAGTTTTTGGATATAGAAGTACCACAAGAGGAGGAAAAATGAAAATTAAGGTACATCTGGAAATAGATCACATAATATAATCATATTTTCTCACATAGTTATAGTTTTTGATATTTCATATTGCACTGAAAAGAACTTAATTTGTTTGTAATGAACAAAATGTGGACATGGAGCTCTCACTATGGCAGACTCTGTCATAGCCTAATTATTTTTTTTTGTCTGTCATTTCTTTATATAGGTGGAAAATGTTCGGTTACTTGATCGTTTATCTTCAAGGAAAGCTGTTCTGGGAACCTTGTATTTAACAGCTACCCATGTCATATTTGTGGAGAATGGTTCTGAAACCCGTAAAGAAACCTGGGTATGAATTTTTGTCTTTTCAGTTATTTTTAAGTGCATGGCACTTTATTGATGGTAATTTGAAAACTACTTGCAAAACAGTTTAGACATAGTAAATGAGTTCATATGGATGCTTTTGTAACTTCAGGGTACATGAAGTTCCAGCCTAGTAAATTCTGAAAATTTTCAATGGATTCTGGATATTGCAGTACAATAAGAGGAGTAGAAGGGCCTTCTCTATATGAATACCACATGTATTTGAATGAGGAGCAGCTGCTGTAAACTCCAATATTGTTCTTATCATCCAGGAAGAACTGAAGAGAAATGCCTTGAGTATGAACTACTACCTTGGCTCTATCAGCTCTTGCCTCCCTCACTGACTGCTTGTGCTGAATTAGTAATTTTCTTGTTTCAATATTTTAATTTTTTTTATAATGTAGTGTTTTGAATTAACTATTTTGATGGATTGATAACATATGTTGCATGTTGTCATGGTTTAACCACAAGCCATTAACCAAGCCCCCCGTAGCCACTTGGTCACTTCCCCACCAGCAGGACTGGGGAGAGACTTGGAAGGGTAAAAGCTATAAAACTTTTGGGCTGAGATGAGGACAGTTTAATAGATAAAGTAAAACCCTCACACACAAGCAAAGCAAAACAAGGAATTAATTCACTGCTTGCCATGGGCGGGCAGGTGTTCAGTCATTCCCAGGAGATCAGGGCCCCATCACACGTAACAGGTACTTGGGAAGACAAATTCCCTCACTCCAAACAACCCCCTTCCTCCTTCTTCCCCCACTTTATATGCATGAGTATGCTGTTATATGGTATAGAATATCCCTTTGGTCAGTTGGGGGCAGCTGTCCTGGCTGTGTCCCCTCCCAGTTTCACATGCGTCCTCAGCTTTCTTGCCAGCATTGCAGTATGAGAAGCAGAAAAGGCCTTGATTCCATGGAAGCAATAACAAAAATATCTCTATATTATCAACCCTATGTTCAGCACAATTCCAAAACACAGCCCCATAACAGCCACTGTGAAAGAAATTAACTGTACCCCAACCAAAGCCATCACACATGTACCTATAAAGGTACAAATATTTCTCCAGTGCCGTATCATTTGAGAGTCTTTCATATGCTTAATTATGCATCCTGTGTCCATTTTTGTACTAATTAAATCCATCCTTTTCTGGTCCCACTATTCCTCACCTGATTTTTATTGTAATGTTTCATCTCATCTGACGCAGCATGTAAAATTATATCATCATTACCATTCTACCCATGAGAAGGCCCAATATTTTAGCCATATCTAAGTGGTGCTGGTTCATCTTTTCACTGTGCAAATAGATGAAAAGTGCTCTTTCTCTGACAACCACTAGCTTACACTAAAGCAAGCAAACAAAAAGCTTTGGATAACATGAGCAGGCTGATATTTGAGCAGCTGAAACACTCCAGAAGCGCTTCTTTGTCTGCAGGTGATGTATCAAGCACTGCTTGAGCCTGAAGGTGGAGATTGAAACCAAACTACAGGAGGAGAAGTGTAGGGGGTTTTGTGAAACAGTGGTGGAAGCCACTGTGCCTGCCCTGGCACATCATTATAAATAATTATTTTTCTTCTTAAAGATTTGATTGGCATAACAATTTTCAATTCCTTTACAGGTTCTCCACAGCCAAATTTCCTCTATTGAGAAGCAGGCCACCACTGCCACTGGTTGCCCATTGCTGATCCGCTGCAAGAACTTCCAGGTCATCCAGCTGGTCATCCCTCAGGAACGAGACTGCCATGACATTTACATATCTCTGATCCGTCTGGCACGGCCAGGTATGGGAAGGAAATGGCACAAAAAGTAATCCTCATCCTGAAGAGGGAGAATATAATGGAAGAAATGTATCTGTGTGTCTTTGTCCTTTGCAGGTTAAGAAAAAACCTTTATTAGAGGTGTGTTATAAAAGAAATATTAAAAAAATCACTTATGGAGCAATGAAGAAAGCACAATATAACAAGTAGTTTGTTCCATAAAATATGACATGAGCTTCATTTAAAATAATACTCTATGGGCCATAAAATATATTATAATGCTATTTTACATGCAGCTGTTGTTTGCTGGATGCCTTGTGTAAGTGTGAATTTAAGAAAATACTCTAAATCCAGGGAACTTTTGTGCCCCTACTGTGACAAAAACCTTACAATATATTTAATGGTCATGTCAAGATTTGAATTTTGACTTTCTGTGCTGTGCATAAATTTCTTAAAATCAGTGAAAGGTTTTGCAGCAAGTAGTTGATTTATTCCACCAGCCTGCCCATGTTTTTGTCTATTATTATCTACATTTTGAATGTGCCCTGATTGAATTTCTGAATTCAGTTCAAGATCCTTTTGAAACCTTTCCTCTTTTCAGTGAAAATCCAAATGTTGCACCAAAGTCCAACATCTGATCGCCTACATTATAGCTCCTCTCTGCATTACACTCTCCTAAGAACCAGCTGACAAGGGTTCTGGATTGTTTCTTTTTAAAATTATAACTGTAGAAATACAACACTGACTTTTGTCCCTTACTATTACTTTAATAGGATGCAAAGAAATTGTCTACCACACTGTACAAAGCTGAAAACACTGGCTTTAATTTTTATCTTGCTAGGAGAACACCAATTTCATCTACTGTATAGAGGGGGGAAAATTGCGTAGTCAGCCAGCACAACTACTGAACTATAAAGTACCTTCTATAATTAGGGTAGTAGGAGTAGTAGTAATGTACAACTGTAGCAGAAGTAACTTAGTAGGCTAGGTGATGCTGGTTCAAAGTAATCAGAAAAATTTTAAAACAACGAGACAGATCCAGTCAGTGGTTCTGCTGATATAGGTCTGGATTCATTCCATGGACCTCAGCTGCAAGCATGTGTTCATGCATGCTGGAAGGAATGCAGTTCTGGAATGCTCTTTCCCTGGAGGCTGAAGGAGGTGTGCGTGCTGCTGTGCACCAGAACGGGCAGACAGAAGGGTAGCTATGGACCCTGAATGCAAGTTCAGTGGCAAACTGCAATGGACAAGAAGGTTTGAGTAAAGAAGATGGAAAAACAGCACTGTAGAATTAGCTCTTTCAATAGTTCAACTGCATAGTAGTTTTTCTTCTCCAACAAACTACCCAGTCTTGATGTGAGGAAGGATAAAATTGTGCTTACTTACTCAAAATTAGAAGGCTCTGATTACAAGCTGAGCCATATGTGCCCTGACAGTTCTCAGCCATGTCATTTTGTCTGGGTGTGAAGCTGTACTTTCTTTAGGTAATACAGTTACTCAGCATTAGAAAGTACCCTTTGCTCCATAAGGAGAAAATGGGACTCAGGCTCTACTTTCCATTCTCTGCCTGTTCTTTTCATTCATTAAGCCATAGCGAAGCCTGAGTGAAGCCTATGTTGTGTACTGGCTTAACATGTTCTATGCCAACTGATGTCCTAGTTATATTAAAGGTGAATTTTATGCTAGAATTTTATTTTTGCTAGAATTTTAATAAGATCAAGCTGTCAGCTGAATTTGGACTTTTTGCTTAATTAAGCCATTTTTTTAAAACAAGCTGACTGTAAGACTTGTTACATGCTTATAGCAAAATAACTGTGAAAGATTAGGAAAGGTCCTATAAGTACTGGCAAAGGAGTGGTGACTGAGCTTTAAGGCACTGCTACTAATACTTGAACGTTTTTGATACCACCTATAGATACCATCATGTAATAATACTTGTAACATTGAGGCAGACTTCAGTTGTACGTAACCCAGATATATTTTAATAAGTGAATTTTTAAAGGTTTTCCATGTACCTGTAAACAGCAGGTCCATCAGGAAGAAAATCCAGATGTTTCTGACAACGAAGCAGTGAAAACAAGAGCTCAGATTGCTACCAAAAGCACTTTAGTAAAAAGAGCTCAGATTAGATTTATGGATTATGCTAAAACTTCGTGTTAGCAGATGAGAAGTAAACCAGACTGTCTTCCTCATCTGTGCCATGCCACAAGTTTGAAATTAGAGAATACAGAAAGAGTTTAAATTGTTGGACAATTTGCAAATCATTCTTTTCCTTTTTCCCTACTCAAGACTTTGTTGACTTTCTGTACAGTCCTAACATGAAGTTTTCTTTCCTTATGTTCATACTTTTGTGTATGTGCGTATACAACAAATTTAATGAAATTAAAAAAGGCAAAATAGAATTAAAAGTAAACCTTTAGAAGACATAGTCAAAATACAAGTAAAGACTTTCTATAGAAAAAGGTGGGAACCTTATTATTAATATGGGGGAGTATTATTTTTATACCTCTATATTCTGTACAGTACAGAACACTGTAGTGTTCTAAGACTGCTTATTAGCTATATATTATTAGAAAAAGAAAGTGTAGTATTTAAATTTACTGATCTCCCTAAAATTATATTGTAGAGCAAGTGTATCAGTGGAGAACTGTGAAATCATAGACTCAGCTTGTGATTTACTTTGCCTCAGTTCTAAAGTTAAAAACCTGTTGGTCAGAAAGCTTTAAGGAACTTAGAGCAACGGAATGAAACACACCCTTGTGACACAGTATCTTAAATATCAATGAAAATGTGAATTTCAAATTGTATGCTGAATAGTTACTCATGTCAGTAACAGCTGGCATTCAATGGCAGTGGTGTCTGGCTGCCCCTGGTCACCAGGATTAAGACACTCATTAGCATAAATACAGATATATTCCTAAAAAAAGTCAAAAACTCCAGCACCATCAAAGTTTCCTGTATGGTCCTTGATCGACAGAGACAGGTGGCATAGCTACTTAAACAATTTCATGGTCATGATAAAATGATTGACGCAGCATATGCTTTTTTTATGCTATTACGTCATCTGTATCTCGAATGCCTTTGCCAATAATTCAGGGACAGAATTTTGCACTCCGCAAAACTAAGATTTCATTGAATCTATTGGAAACCTTCCTAATTAGGAACAAAAACTACTGAGTTCATTTTTGTAAGATTGAGCTGCATAGTCCATTGTTCACATCTTATGTCTTTGCCACAGGATAGATGTTACATTAATAAAGGGAATTCTGAACTAGTAGACAGTAAATTCTTTTGCAGATCAAGTGCTTACTCTGGCACTGACTGCAGTTTTCTTTGGATGAAAGCGTTTCACTGACATTTTGTCTGTGCTGGGGGAGGCCTTCACAATTCTACTGAAGTTTAGCAGAACGGTATATTTGTAGTAGCACTTCTATTTCAACATATACAAATATCAAAAGAGCACAATACTTTCAAAGTTAACTTGACAGTAGATATAAACCAGGACATGTGCTTTTGTAAAACAAAGCATACTGCTTTAAAAGAAACTGCATCAAGGCCAACACCAAGTTCTGCTTTTGAAGTGTGATTTCTGGATAAGAAATCTGAAGCGGTTTACTGTTTTTGTTTGTTTGCTTGTTTTTTTCCCAGTGAAATATGAAGAGCTGTATTGCTTCTCATTCAATCCAAAATTAGATAAAGAAGAACGAGAACAAGGCTGGAAGCTTGTGGACCTCAATGAAGAATATAATCGGATGGGCGTTCCAAACAACTATTGGCAGATTTGTGATGTAAACAGAGACTACGGAGTGAGTCGTTGTGATTTTTCTGTTACAGAGGCTGTCTGTAAAACAAATCAGCAGCCTGACTGTGGACTACCATGGTGCTTAGTTGCAGGATCCCTTTGTGCTGAGTGCTGTACACACATGTCACAAGGTGCAGTTCTTTCACATAAAATGGCACACACTTTCACATAAAATGGCACATAGAGAATGAGAGAAAGGATATGTCTTTATTTAACAGATGTGAAAATGAAGCACAGAAAACAGTGTTTTAAATGTTAGAGTTTGGCTGCCTGGGAAGAAGTTTAAATCATTCCTAATGTTATATGTCTGAATAAGATTTTTCCTGACATGTAGGGCTATATAAAATTACTACACAGTCATTTCATGAAAAAAAATTGCTCAAAATAGTGAGGTTAGCAATATTTTTTCCTCACTGGCTATTCCCACACTCGTTTTGAATCCTGTGTGATTGAGTGTTTTCACAGTCATCTAGTAGGTCATATATCTTCCTAGCTGCCTGCTGTCCTGCCTCATTCAGTCTTGTACAACTGAAGATCCTAGAATGTTAATTAATTGTGAGAAATAATAACCAAAGGATTTTTGAAGGAAGTTTGTCCATGCACTGCATTGGCTCTGTTGCTGGAGCACATCCATGTTAAGGAAGGTCTGTGAAGTTCTCAGAGAAGACTGAATGTGCTGTCAGCATTTGTTTTTGTTAAAAGAAGTGGAAAAAAATGTTTGGCCTCTTCGAAGATAAAGTGTAGGGAAAATGGCATCATGAATAAAATCCAGTTCACCACAGCAGCATCTGTAACCACAAGCCATAACTTTCCTTTCTCCTTCATTACATATCTCTGTCTCAGAAAATAATTTTTTCCTGGGCATTCTAATTCCTTTAGTCATCTCAGAAAGTCACAGGGAGATACTGGATATCCTTTTGACCCCAGTCAGAATGTTACAGGCAGTACCAGGACAAGGAAGTTAAACTAGGGCCCCATGTGTGGTCCTACTTGTCTCCGGAGGGATTTCTGGGCTTTTTTTGCAGGCTCATAGGGTTCCTCTCAGAAGTGATAGGCATTGTCAGGGCTGCTTGCCTTTTGGTATCCTCATTTCACATGGTTTAATTTCTTTTCTCCAAGTCCCTATTTTTTATCCTTATTTTTTTAATTATTATTATCAGATTTGCTGGAAAATTTGGCTCTATAGTCGTCTCCCATTATAAAAGAGTGTTTGAGAACTTCACCCACACCCATCCTTACTCCCAAACTGTGCTACAGAGAAAACTGCAGTTGTAAATACAACCTTGCTGTACATAATGATAGATGTTTTCTGGTATGAATGTATGTTAAACCTGTATGTTCTCAACAAGGCATGAATCAACATTTGGAAATACAGCCCTTCAACCCTTCTCCTTCAGTTTTGCCATCTGTAAGTTATGATTAATACTTTCCAGCTTCAAAAGAATGTTTTGAGAAATGTCAGTGATGCATATACAATGATGATGGAACATTTCCCAAGATTTGAGTTCCTTGGTATTTTGTTTTTGCTGTGGAGATGGCTAATGTTACTTGTACTTTGTAGACCAAATAAGCAGTTTCCTTTCACAGGTCTGTGACTCCTATCCTACAGAAGTGTATGTACCAAAATCTGCAACTGCACACATCATAGTGGGGAGTTCTAAATTTCGGAGCCGAAGGCGTTTCCCAGCTCTTTCCTACTACTGCAAGGATAACAATGTAAGCACGAATTTGAAGCTTTGAAGTGTTTGCTTATTTTGGCCTTGGTTTTGTAATTCTTCTAGTAAGGTTTTACAAGAAATCTGTGATTATTTAATTTTTAAAAATGATTACTGTAGCCTGGTTAGTGTGGTTAGTTCATTAATAGATATTAATAGGTATTTAATGCATTCATTTAAATCTAGCTGCATCACACAAAAAAAAGTGATCCCTGTATCATAAGAAAGTGGAGTAGTGCAAGAGGCCCTGAAACTTGGTTGGCAGAAGAATGAAGTAGCAGGCAGCTTAACAGGTGATTGGGAGGAGAACAGAGCAATTTTGGATCTCGTAGCCATAGACTGAGTTGAGGAGGTTAAAAACTATACTTGCAGCAATTAGAGAATCAGGAGTAGCTTTTCAAGAAAACATCTGTGAAGAGACCCAAAAAAGATGGATGAAAGAGCTATCAAGTGTTGGCTGAGCAGCATGTTGTGGGTTCGTTGAAGAGTCTCTCCTTGTCTGCAAGAGTGAGGAGTGCCATCTTCTCTGATTCATAACACATATTCTCAGGGTAAGCAAGGAACTGCCTCACTTGTCTGTAACCTTTTGAAAAAAATTTGAAAAATTTTTGAAAAAAATTTGTGTTCCAGCCCCTTAGAGATTGGCTTAGCTCAACTATCATTACCTGTTAGGCTAATGGTGTCCCTTTTGTGCTGTCAGAGGATCTGTGTGACTCCAGTTTCAGTCCCAGACTGGCAACTGCATTGAGAGGTCTTTTGTAGTGCTGGGGGACAGGCAGGACCTCCCAAGAGACAGGGCTACTCTGAGATTACAGGGCACCTGTAGCTTTTGCCAGGCAGGATGGGAGGTAGAATGTAACAAGCACAAATCATAAGTTACAATCTCCACAGAAATCTTTTGGCCCCTATCATAGTTTAAGCCTCAGAAAGAAGGGGTAAGATGTTATTTTCACTTCTTCCTTACCCTGCATTTTATCAGAATATTGCTTCCCTAAAGATCTATGAATTTTACAACAAAAGTGGAGGATAGGAAGATACAATCTCTGCATAAATTGCATAATTTTTTTAACATTTCGTGAAGGCCAAATTTTTCAGAGTTAATCCCTTTGCATAATCAACTAGGTCCAAATATAGATATCTAGGATTCAAAACACTTGGACATTTCCAAGTATCAGTGAAAGAAAAGGTCTCAGGAGTCAGCTAGATTCCAATATATAGTGATTGGATGAGTTTCATGGTTTCAGCCTGAATGTTTTCCCTGTTATATTTGGAGTCCAGGTTAAGGTTCAAACTACAGGATCTGAAGTATTGTGTTTACTTGTGCATCCTTCATGGTTCAAAGAGCTGGGGAAAGCAGTGTTGAAGGAAATACCTCCTTGTGAGTTGGGAGGTTGCCATGAGTTGCCAGCTAATAGAGTAATGGACAGGGGAGGGAAAAGATTTATGATGCTCACAGCAGGTTAGGAAGTGGTGTGCTGTGTGCAGAGAGAGACAGGTACCACTTGTTCAGTCTTTCATATCCAGAACTTTCCCATAGCTCTTTTGTCCTGACAAAAGAGGTATAAGCATGTATTAAATTGCTGGAATTTACACTGATCAGGAGGCAAGACTGCATAACTAATAACCTGTTTGCAAAAGCTGTTAATAAAGTAGGAACAGGCTCTCACACAATTCAGGGTTTCTATCTTAAAGATCCATATTTTACTTACTAACTACTGACAGTTCAAAGACGTGACTGAAAAAAGCATGTCCTTTCTCACAGTAATAAATAATCTGTAGGGCAGTCTGCATGGGACCTTCAGCAGGCAGATTCTGTTCATGCTTGTGTTCAGTGCTTAGAATGTGCATATATTAGCCCCTTGCCTTCTACAAATCTAGCTGCCCTCTCTCTGCCTAGCAAAAATAAAAGCCTCCCTGCTCACCTATTTCACATTTAGTTCCTTCCTTCCTGATTTCATCTGGAGGGGTCTGTGGAGAAGCTCTCTTGCCTCCTTCAATAGCCATGATTAATAAATGTACTCCAGGAGTCAGGCTGCCTGACCCACTTCTTATGCAGTAAAGTCTTTCTCCAGAGACAGTGCTAAAAATATATGACCATTAGTGATCTGGCTGCATGTTACATGTTTTTGTTTCCTTGACTCCTGGTGTCAGGCTGTTTAGTAAAGCAGGCACTGGTGTAAGTTGGGTGTAACCAGTATCATACCTGGTGTGAGTGACAGTGCAAAAGAACATATCTTTATGTTATATCTGTGTTCTTGTGATTGCAATTCTGTACTCATCCTCAAGATATCACCTTTCAGGAGTTATTCCACATTAGGCAAATACTATATTTAAAATAGCTCTAAAACTTGGATTCGAGACTAGACTTGGGCCAAAGGTGTTGTATTGTTTTAATATTTCCTTGCCTTTTTAAAAATAATGTATTTATTATCATGTAATTAATTTTACCATTCTGCCCTTCTCATAGAACTGTACATCTGTGCAAACAAATGGTTTTGTAAATGCTTCTGGATGCTAAATAATTTCTACTTAATAATAATGTTGGGTTTTTTGTTTGTCTGTTTTTCTGCAGGCCTCCATATGTAGAAGCAGCCAGCCTTTATCTGGCTTCAGTGCTCGGTGCCTTGAGGACGAACAGATGCTCCAGGCCATTAGAAAAGCAAATCCAGGAAGTGATTTCATATACGTTGTTGACACTCGGCCCAAAGTAAGTGTATTAGATTTCTTGCATATAGCAAGACTGAGTTGCACCTGTGTAGCTCCACAGATTGATCAGGGTTTATCAGGGGAATCTTAGCTAGGAACCTTGCCAGCATTGTTATCTTTAGGGGAATTTTTTACTTTACACTGAGCTTTTCTCTTTTTGTTCTTAGCAAAATGTTAAGATAGAGAAAAGTAAATAACTTCTAGTTGTAACTATTTACACACACATAGGAGCTATCTGTAACTATATTTCTGATGAGACTAGCAAAATCTAATTCCCATTATAAAATATTTTTACAGTTGTTCATAATGGGTCCTTCAACTGAACATTCCCAAGTGCTCTTCATATGCTGTCCCTCATTGCACTTGGTAATCTTCAAAACAAAAGATTTGGCCGTACAAGAAAGTTTTGTTTCCACTTCATTTAAATATACCAGGATAACCAAACGCAGAACTTTACTTGGGCCACTGTCTTTCCTCTATGTGATTCCAGAAGAAGCCCATACAAACTTACTGTTTATAGCTAAAACACATTAGTTCTATCCTCTTTATAAAAAGACACAATTTGGTTATTCTCCAAATTAAAGAAAATGCCAGGAAATCTTGCAAGTGGGGTCTGTTACCTTTTGAGGTTGTATCCTCATATTCACTGAGATTAATTGAGGACAGGCACCATTTAGAGAGCTTCACAACAACTACTTTAAGAGCAACAGATGGAATTTTGGTAGATGATGTGGAAAACTTGTTAGTAAATATTGTGGCAGCTGCAAAGTTTGGCAACTGATAGTATTTAAAATAAATGAGTGTCAGAAAGCCCTGCAAATTTAACCTTATATTTATTTACTTTTAAAGAGGGCTATTTCAGATTTTCTTTTAAGAAAGGATTTCTGTGATAAAATTGCTCTGCTGCAGAAACAGTTAATAGTATTTATGTACTGAGGATTAGGTCAGTTAGAGGATAGCTGTTTTTTCTTTAGGATTTCAGGGGTTTGTGCTGGCTTGGACTCATGCGTACAGATCTTTCTTCCTGAAACTATAAGGCTATTGCAGAGAGAGATTGCTTCATTTTGTTTGTAAAAGAACACTGATGTCTACTTCAAAAGAGAAAGATTAGGATTCAGCAGATAATTTATATCTTTCTATCAAGTCACACTGAGAATTCTGTCCTTAATTGACATGCTGTTCACAGGCTGTATCTTTTTTTTTTAATTATTCATTGATAGTCAAAACATCAGCAGACTGCTGGTTGATAGACAAGCATGGGTGTTTTTGCCTGCACATTTCCCTGAACTGCATACTACAAGTTAAAAGAAGTTTTACCCAAGATTTAAATAAATCAAAAATGCTAGTGTTATGCTAGCATAACACTAAATTAAGTTCCTATCTTAGAGTGTGTTTCTTCTGTTCTTCTGCATGAAATTCATGCAATGTTTCAATTCCTAATGGTGGTCCACAAATGTAACTTTTTAGCTGTTTCCTCTGAAAGTTAAGATGTCAAGTTTGGTCCTTGGAAACCTATTTTGACATATGATGCAAAAAAGCTAGGCTTATTCATCTTGGTTGGAGGAAAGTTGGCATGCAGTGGCTCCAAATTAAAACAGAATATCAGGCCTATGTGTGTTTGGGGTGGAAGAGGTCAGAAAAAGAGACATTCTTGTGTATTCCGTGATGCCATTAGTCAAGTAGTGAAGTATATTATTGTGAGTTTCAGAAGTGACCACAGAAGCAGCAAATCAATAGTACTGCCTGCAATATTGGGAAATAAACCGGAAATGGAGTTATCGGCATAGCCTCTTGTCCCTTAGGCAATGCCTAAAAGATACTTTGTTTCGATTTTTCATGAGCATTGGCTCTCACTGAAATGGAGATGAATCACTGAGTAGAACTGATGCCTCATGAAGTCTTTCCAAAAGCTTTATTAGTGCCCTCCAGTTTCAATGTGCCATATCCTTTGTTACTTATTTCTGAAGTATTTCCTGGGCAGAAGCTGTTAGTTGTGCTTGGAGGCATGGAGGTCCTGCCATTTGGACTGCTTTGTCACTCCTGGAGCCTTCATATTTCTTGGGAAGTTCAAAGGCTCCCCAGCCTTACAGCATGGATTTCATAGAAGAGCAGGGACTTTATGCAAAAAGACAATTTCTTTCTATTGCACAGTGACATTTTGCTATAGGAAATTTAAAAAAGTAGATGGAGTAATGAAGTGAAAGTACTTACTTCATTTCTATCAGCATGAGTTGTCAGCCCAAAGATCAATATTTGGCATAAGGAGCTTTTCTTTTCCACCCAAGGATCTCAAAAGGGGAGTGGGGCAGGGGGGAATAAGCATTAAAACACCCTTAATTTTATGATGGGGAGAACTGAATTAAAGAAGTGTTTTATGACTTTTCCATGTCAGGAAACAAGTAACAGATTTAAAGACAAAACTTAAGCTTCCAGCTGAATGTATTTTTTTGCTGAAGCACAGCAACTTATTTGATAGCACCACATTACCAATGAACATATCTGTGGTAATTTTGTCAATTCAAATAATTTGTGATCTTGCACAAGTCGAGCCAAGATATTATAAAATGAGGAAAAACTACTCCAACTCTCTCTTCATTATTCCAAGCATCTGTCAACTTTTGGATGATCTGAGTAGTAAAACACTGTAACTTCGGCAACATTAGTGTGCACATGCTATGAAACAGTGGCATGGCAGATGAGACACTGCCACCTGCTGGGTTTATTCTGATAGTAAACATGATGCTGCTCTAATATGAAATCAAAATAGGCTTTTAAAACCAAATTAAAACTTTCATGCTCTTGCAGAGGAACCCTACCTAAGCTATGTTTTTTGTGTTTAACCTCACTAAAGAAGTTCACTCAAAAGCTGTGAAATCGGGATATCAGAGACTCAGCAACCCAGCACCCTGCAATAGCCTGGAAACAGATCCCTGATTCTCAACCCGTTGTGTTGACATTGTGATAAATGCTTGCCTGACTTAAATCACTCTGATTTATTGCTGTAGACCACAAGCTTTGTTTTGAAAAGAAATTGCTACTGGTTTTCATCCAGTTTTCCATATGTTTTTCAGCTCAATGCTATGGCAAACAGAGCAGCAGGGAAGGGATATGAAAATGAAGACAACTACTCCAACATCAAGTTTCAATTCATAGGCATTGAGAACATCCATGTCATGAGAAATAGTTTGCAGAAAATGCTTGAAGGTAATACTCTTTTTCATTGGAAACTAGAGGAAAGAATTGATCCTTCTGTCACACAAATCAGGGTAACTGCTCTGAAATCAGCAGCAGTGAAAACAGGTATGAAAAGAAATCTTTGCCTGTTGCAGCTGCATGCAGCCGCTACTGGGACTTGGGCAATGGAGCATCATGGCAACTAGTGGTGATTTCCTAATTTTACAAACATTTTGTTTCATGGCTGAAATCCAAATTACTTAAGTGACAAAATTCATTTGGCTTCAATGCACCTTACTGCTACTATATCTTTTTTTTGAAATTTACACTTCGATGGTAAAATGAGAAAAATCACTTACAGCTGACTTTGAGGCTAGTGGAAAATACAGGATTTTTATTTTAAAGCTTAGAAAAACTATGGTTTGATTTTGCATGTGTAGAAGGCAGTCATACATTTTAGACTGTGAATTTTAATAGATGCTTATTCATGCTCTGTATAGAACATGACACATCAGGGCTATTCATGAAATTCACAGTCAATGGGCATAACCATTCAGCACCTTCATAATCCCATCCAAATTAATAATAATTGCTTAGCAGTATGTAAACCAGCACATCTGTTCTTCTGTTTCATATTTGGAGTGCATGACTGTTTAGAGGTCATCTGGGAAAAGAGTAAGGATAAATAAGCCATCCTTGACCCTCAATGGCTTGTTGATTTTTAACAAGCAAATTGTAAATAGTGCTCACTCCAGTGTCTCAGTATTTCCTTCATGTACATCATCAACAACCATCAACTCCTAGATCAGCCTGATTTAGCTATTCTTGACTTGATGCTCTGTCTATGCTCTTTTATTCTTCATCTGTCTCCCATCAACTGTATGCAAATGTAAATTGGAGATCTAAGAAGGGTTTAAATTTTTCATGACAGAAAAGCTGTGCTCTAGTTTAAAATAAGAGCATTTTATGAAAACCAGCATTAAAATGTGATGCAGATAAAATGGTCAGTCTCTTCATGACATATTTTTACTTAATTCCTTGGTCTAAGGGTCTCAGGTAGGAAAACAGAAGGATTTTTAGTTCACTAGGAAGTCTTGTTTGGCTAGGAGAGAGGCTGGGTCAATGAACAAGTCCCTTTATTTGTTCACATGAAGACCATCAAAGATAAAATAGTAAACAATCAGCCTGGCTGCATGGGGCAGTACTGTGTATACTTTTTGAGCCAAAAGTTCATGAGACTGGTCCATGGCCAAGACTTACATGTAGCAAGATAATTTCTAATGCATTTAACACTTCAGGCTACTTGGGGAGCATAAATTCTTAGCATCTATTTTCAAATGAGTTTATGCTCAAAACATTTGCTTTTCTCCTAAGTTTTATATTTGCTATGTTGAAATCTCATATTTAGCAACTTGACTGATAAGATTAGAAACAGGAGTGAAGGGTGGAGGATCTTCACATGACAGACTGCAGATATATATGATTTATTCAATATATGATTTTAAAGAACTTCAATGCTGATAACATTAGAACAAAATTTATTATTCAGTTTTCCATTGGAAAATGCACTTATATTAGGACTGTGTTCATTTCAATGATGTTTCTTTAGGAAAAAGCTGAAGAAATTAATTTATACTTATAAAAATGTCAATATTTTCTTTCAGCGGGTAAAAAAAATAGTTTTCAGCTTTATGATTTTACTGACTATTCTACCAATTTTATCTTAACTTTAACATGTATTTATCCTCATATAATGTTAATTTTTGGCAAATTATATCAGCATTATAAAACGATTCAATTTTTAGGATAAAATTTTTTTCAGAATATGCAAAAAATGTTGAGATTAGACTAATCTGGAAGTAAAACGCATTTCCTTTTGGAAAAAGAAGGTTTTACTTTTTTCTCTGCTGCCTCATATTGCTTAATATAGTATGGATTTTTTTTTCATTTAAAGAGAGGTATATGTGAAGATCCTTGGGACAATTTTGATTCTATGCACAACCTCCTTGAAATCATTTTTAATATTAGAAGGGCATGTTACAGAAGGAGTTTTCTCGTAAAGATTCAAGGGCTGAGTGAGGCTGCTATTTGGCATTCGTGATGGGATGGGCTGTGCCTCACATCCAGGGGCCAGCCATGACTTGACCTCCATTTGTTGTGCATTGAGGTGCTGACCCCACATGCTCCCTGTCTGTAAAGAGTAAATGTGAGCTTCTCCTCCCCTCATACCAGGAGCAGTTGTTGCTGATGTAGGAGCAGCCTTCTGATCCTTGGACTTCAGTGACAGATCAGCCAGTAAGAATGCCTGAGAGTTTGGCTCACAGCAATTATTCCTTCCTCTACTTATGGCCTTCCTGCCAGAAATGAGACAACTGGTCCAGCATCCCCCTGTGGTACTTTTGCTGGTGGAAGAGGCAGTTTCCAACATGTGTCCTGTTTCCTCCTCTCCTCCTGCGAAATGGGCACACCACTGGATTTCTCAGAGCTCTCCCCAAGGGCTCTTGATTTTCCTGTGCCTACACCATGGATGCACCAGGCCTTATTTCTCAGATTTTGGTACCTTTTCTTCTGGATGGAAATGCCTTTTCCCCTTAGGATAAGCGTCATAATTGAATTCATAATCAAACTCAGTATTGAAGGTCCAGATCTGTTGCCAAAATCATGTGAAATATACAGTGTATGCCTTTAGGACACTCTGAACTTTGCTCAGTGAAGTGGTCAGTAAATATTGACTCTAATTGGGCAGCGGGAAGGAGCAAAGCACTGTTTCAGCCTTACCTTGGGCTTTTGTAAACAAAGACAGCAGCTTCAGCCAGAATTCAGCCACTAAGTGGTCATGCTTCCATCTGCACAGCAGCATTAATCATATGAAAAGCTGTTTGCTTTCAGTGCTGCTATCTCTGCATCTTTATAAATATCCTTCAAAAATTATTTTTAAAATAACCATCTGGAAAAGGTCTTACATACAAACATTGTAAGACTTTGTATGGATACATTAGACCATTTTATTTTTTAATTAAATGGAGTTAGGACAGTCCAGTAGCCCAGATATGGTATAAAATCTGACTTTGGCTTATAAAATTAAATTTCAATTACAACGAAGGAAATAAAATTATCCCAGTGGCCATAAATAACTGAGTCTTTTAAGATTTCTGAACCACCAGAGACCTACTAAGACATTAGTTATTGACAGATCATACATTAACGTGGTAAAACCCATGCCATTTTTCACTGTATTCTGAAAATGAATTTCACCGGCTAATATTTTTTCCTTAAAAGCAGTATGACACTACATGGATCAAAAGAAAGGTATAGTCTATTTATGAGGTGAATTTAGTATCTCACTGTTGAAAACAGACTGCACCAAATTTCATTGAGTATTTGTTTGCTGCTGGGCTGAGGTATTTGATTTAGATTCCGATTGCTCTTTTTTTCTTCTAATGCCTCAAACTTTCTAATATTAAAAGTTAGACACTTGGATACAGCCAAACCTAAACTTAAAGTAAAAACTGAGAGATTATAATTTTTTCCTTCAAACATGGCATAGAATTTGGAAGGTTTTCAGGAAAATATTTTCCTTGATGAATTATGGCTTGTCCTCACCATCGGAATACTTACTCTAAGTGAAGCTTTAGTAAGCTTTCATTCTGGGATGGAGAAGTGTAGAGTGAATTGCTTTAATTCAACCACCATCATCTGTGGTGATGCTGGGAGTAGAAGGCAGTGGCTGTCTGCCTGTCTGCCAGTAGAAATCATGTGCTTTCTGTTTCCAAGCCCTCGTTATTAAATACACAAGCCCCTCCCAGGAGTTTGAAAACTTCACTCCCAACACAATTTTGGAAAATCTGTGCCTCACAGAAGGATGCATTTGGTAAACTGTTTGCAATAGACTTTATGACAGCTTCTCTTTTTAACTTAAATTAAACTAAATTTTAAACTAAAATTGGGTGAAATTTGACCAAGCCCTGTTTCTTAAATATATGTGCTTTTTCAATGGTGATGTTTGACTGTGAATTAGTCATTCTTTTGAAAAGATGCATGTTTTACACAGGAGATGTCTGAAGAAGAGATAATTCTGAGGCTGAACAGTCAGTGATGCTTAAGGGACTTTAAATACTGTACGTTTAAAATGTAGCTTATTTTGCAGTTTGTGAGCTGAAATCACCTTCAATGAGCGACTTTCTATGGGGCCTAGAAAATTCTGGCTGGCTGAAGCATATCAAAGCCATTATGGATGCTGGCATTTTTATTGCAAAGGTAAAGTGTGTAAAATGAGATCAGAACTTGCAGTAACCAGACACAGAAAGTGAGGACCAAATTCGCTGCTTGTGGGTAACTTCTTTTATCTCTTCAGTGATGTTATACCTGAAAATAGCCCATCTTGCAATGCTTCATGTGTGAGGAGAGATGTTTCTTAGATGCTGTTGTGTGGACCTTTTGCTGATGTGATAAAAAAAGCTTGTGTCCTTTTGTACTAAAGCCTCTACTAGCCCTTAACTTGTTATGCCAGGCATTTGAATGTCCTTACTTTACTCCCCAGCAGTGATTGTTACAGTTCCTCTCCCTATTTCCCCTGCCTCCTCCACTGGTTTCTGGACATTATCTTTGTTGAAGGTTTCTGGTATTATATAAAATTAACTAATGTGTTATCCCCTCTGAGTTATCAGGCAACCAACTAAATTCACCTCCTGGACCAATTCCTGTATATTGCCATGGCCAAACTCTCTAGCAGTTTCTACTCTTATATAATTGAGAAATATTCCAGAAAACAGTTGTTGGCTTTAATAAGAAATTATTTCTCCTAATCCCACCCAAAGTAATGCACATATTTGTCATTTACCAACAGTAGCTTTAATTTTATTACTTCCTTCCTTGTGCTCTGTCTTTTACTGCTATTTTTGAGATTACTATTACAATTTCTTATAGGGCATTTTATTCAAATGATGTGCTACATACAACTGTATGATACAACTGTATGATGTGCTACATACAACCATATAGATAAAACTTCATGGATTTCCCTCCTCACTAACTGCTTGTTTCTCTTGCTCTACTACCTTTCATTAGCTAATAGAAATCAGGTCTTTAGCTTTGCCAACTTTTCCCCAGTGGCTAGTCTTAAAATTCTGTCAAAAAATGTTATCCTTTATTGATAAGCTTGTTAGCCTTGTGCCTCCTCGGACATGCATTTTGAACCATTCTTATTTGTACAGTTCCCAGTTCTTAGTTCTTGGTCCTCTGCCCACAGGGCTTCTATTTTAGTAGAATTAACTTGTCTCTTGAGATAAACATAGAAAATTTATTACTATTCCTCATTCCCTATTAAGCCCAAACTTAACTTAAATGTTTATTTTTCTAAGCAGTGTCTTTCCTAACCTATTTTATTTTCTACTTCCTAAATTTAGTTCTCTTTAGAAATGACAAAGGCCAAAACCTTTAGAACTAAAAAAAAACCCAACAACCAACCCTCAAGTTCTAAAAATAATGCAACTTTATGTGTTTATGTATAAAATGGGATCCTCTCTCACCAGTTTTTACATTAAAGATACTGATAAAATCTTGCTTATTAGATATGGAAGTTTACCACTACCACAGGTTTCCCCACAAATCTTTGCAGTATGTCATTAGTGCAATGCAGTGTACTGTAATAACATCCAGGCTAGTGCTGGCATTGGAAGCAAAAATTGCCCTTATTGACATTACCATCAAGATGAGAAATTAAGAGCCATATTTTAAGTATGGCGATTCTGTTACTGGTATGTGAGTTAGAGCATTAACTCCATCTGAATCTGCTGTAGGTGCTTGTCCACTCTGACAGATTGATGTATTTAATTGAAACAAATCCCACATCCTCCTAGAGTGGGACTTAAACGGGTGATGCTCCACCACCATATTGCACAGGATGGGATGAATTAAGACTTTTCAAATAAAAGGAATAACACGCAACATTATGCAAGAATTCTGTCACAGAATAAAAAATTAACCAAGTTTCCCAGTTCCCATATTAATACTCTATGGCACTACCTCACTGTTCCCCTCTTACCATTGTCTTCCCCCCTGCTTGTGAAATTTCTGACTTTTTCTGTGTCCTTAGGCTGTGGCTGAGGAAGGTGTGAGTGTGCTTGTTCACTGCTCTGATGGCTGGGATAGGACAGCCCAGGTTTGCTCTGTAGCAAGCCTTCTATTGGATCCATATTACAGAACTATGAAGGGATTCATGGTAAGCAGGTTCTTTTACAGAGTAAATAAAGTAATATGGCATCACTTAAGATTAATATCTTTTAATGGGAAATGGGAAATAAACTTTCCTTAAATATACCTTTTTTTTTTTTTTAAGTAGGAAGGCAGGTTTCTATCTGTCCACATTAAAGTCTTCCAATTTCTGTATGAAGTGTTATCAAAGGTGGGGATCAGTTGGGCACCTTTTTGTTTTTTTCCTAACTTAGACCAAGAAACTTTCTCGCAGTCCAAGGAGCTTTTGTGCAAGCAAGAATTTGTATTCATTTGCAGTAAACATTATAAATTTGAGTGTCAGAAGTGTGTGTTTTCTAGGCATTAGATTGCAATGAGCAGCTATGTTGGAAAATCTGTTCCTTTTCCATGTATATCAGCAGTGGTAAAGCATCTAGGAATGCTTATCAAGTTACTGGTCACATGTTAAAAAGATGTTTGAGACATTTATAAGTTCTTTTTAGAAAGTGAGGAAGCAAGCTAATTGAAGTTGTGCTGAAATACTGGCATCCTATTTGCACCCATGAAGAGTGCTGCTTTCCCTGAGCTTGCAGCAGTGCTCATCACTCATTGTTTTTCTGCTAATTCTGAAAATTATTTAGGATTCTAATACTGCTTGCTTACATCATTCTTGCTTGTCACTGCTTATTCTAAGAATTAATTGGGATTCCAATGCTGCTTGTTTACACCGCTCTTCTGCCTGTTTCAACATGTGTCAACTCTACTCCACAACACTGAACACAATATTCTCATTTTAGGTGTTAATTGAAAAAGATTGGGTTTCCTTTGGTCACAAATTTAACCACAGGTAAGGTGGTGGTAAGGTTTTCATATATATGTGTGTGTGTGTGTGTGTGTGTGTGTTTACGTTGTCAGTATCTGCTCCCACTCCAGTTTTACTTCTTCGCTGTCTTACAAAGCATATCAACAGAATGCCCTCAGGAAACTGCCATACCTTTTGCTCCTACTATATAATTTATCTGTCTAGAAAAGTCAAAGGGAAATATTTTTGTATCAATCTTTTCTTGTATCTGCACTCCAAAACCACTATTGGGAATCCCGAGTGCTGGTCTTGCAGTTGCTGTGAGCACTGAGAGGTCCATGTGAGTGAAAAGTAGTATGTAAGTGGCTTGCAAAATCCCTTTGGACTCCAGCAGATCTTGTAGTAGTGCCAAGGCTCCTCACATAAGTCCCTGTTCAGCAAAGTCTACATCTTCCAAGACAGTACTTAATCTTAGGCATGCCTGTGAGTTATCTCTTACATAAAACATACTCTTCCTATTACACTCTGTTCTAACAAAACCAGCAGAATTTGCTCAGAAACGCCAGGCAAAGTGAAGTGGAAAGTAATTTATTTGGGCAAGTTATTTTGAACATCCATCCAATGTAAGTGCTGTATTGTTTGAAGACTTTATATGTTTAAACATGGATAAATATTCACATTTTCTTTCTTTTTTGAATTTCCTTTTAGTTTCTGTAAAAATAAAAAGTGCAATTTTTATATTGGGGTTTAATTACATTATATAGCTTGATTTGAATATAAATTTGTTATAGTTTCAAAAAACACAATAAAGCTTTCAGGAAATCTGTGCAGCTCCATACCACCTGTGAAATTCCAGCAGGAATTACTTCATTTAACATGATACTGTCAGTTGTCTATGATTATCAGTGGTAAAAGGTATTATGAAATGCAGGTAGCTTTGGTTTGCTGTGCAGTGTTGCTATATTTTCTTGGATAATAATATCAGAAGTTTCAAGTTTAGATGTTTAAGGAATTCCACTCTGTTGGCATGTATATATATATACGTATATACATAAATACACACACATGACAAGAATAATAATTGATTGAAAATGCTTCTTCCTATTATGTAGACTTATATTTTTTGCTTCTATGTGTTTTATATTTTGAGGCTCCTTTTCTTCATTGCAAGTGGTTCCAAGAGGTATTTTTATGGATAGAAAATTTGATGTTCACTTGACAGTTACAGCATGTAAACATTTCCCACCTTCTAAAAATTTCACCAAGAGAGGGCAGCTTTAACCTGTTTTCTGCCGAGGTTATTCTGTACCTCTCCTGCTGTTTTCTGGTTTGGGGAATGGTCTGCTATTAAGAGACTGTCTTAAGATACATTTTTGTCATTAAGTCGTCGCAGTCATTCTTACAATGACATATTACTGTGGTATAACTTCATATTAATAGCATTAAAGCATGGCTATGCAGCAGTCAGCTGTTTGTAGGGGGAAGGTAACAAGATACCCATAAAAGGCTTTTTTTGTTTGTAATTCTGCCTTCATTCTACTCCATGATTCTTGCATCTTTTTTGTAAGTAAAAAAATATACTAGTAGTTGAGATTTTAGAAATGAATGCCTATGATGTAAGCTGCACACTAGAAGTGAGGGGTTTGTTTTTATTAGTGTTAATTCAGTTTTCCTACAAGAATTCAGGTTTTAATTAAATGTATCTTGTCTTATTTCAGGTATGGCAATTTAGATGGCGATCCAAAGGAGATATCACCTGTTATTGACCAGTTCATTGAATGTGTTTGGCAATTAATGGAACAGTTTCCTTGTGCCTTTGAATTCAATGAGAGATTCCTCATCCACATACAGCATCATATCTATTCTTGCCAGTTTGGGAATTTCCTGTGTAACAGCCAGAAGGAGAGACGAGAGCTGAAGTATGAAAGTAGCATATTATGCATTTGATTTCTTTAGTAGCATATTTACATATGGGGTCTGTGGCTGGTGATGTATTGAGGAGTCAGACATTAACCTGCAGTCTGACTCCAGTCTGACATTAACATCCAGTCAGCATGTATGTGTTTTCATAAGGCGTAGGGTGCCTGTTGTCTTCTGGCAACACAGATTAATACCACAAAAAGTTGATCCTCTGCAGTGTAGCTCTGCTGGGAGTGTAATCCGTGGTGTGCGTGATAGGGATTAGTGAAAACAGACAAGAGCAGTAGTCCTTCAGCCATGTGGGCCTACCTTTACTGCAGCACTAACAACATACAAGGCAAGCTGTCCCTGTAGCTCTAATATAAGATGATACTAACTCTAATTAAGTTCTCAGTTCAAGAGTTACTGCTCTTCTGTGTTTTAACCTGTCTTTGGATCTCAAGTCAGGCCATTTAGTTTTGTTCTCTCAGGTACAGCCTTTTTGTCTGATAGCCCTCCCTAGGACTGAGTCAGCAAACTATCCGCCTGCTACCTGGCCCCAAAGCAATTATGAATTAATCTTCCTGCCCTTAGGCCCAAACAGAGACAGCATCATCATTCCCTGATGTTTGTATCCATTTCCTGGGGCCCTGGGTCCTCAATACAGGATGATATCCATCACTTTTCTCGTGTACCCTGATCATGTCAGCAGTAGCAATGAGACGAAGGTGGCAATTACTGCTGGCTGCTGCCATTTGGTCCCTTTCACTGCTTATGTGCAGAGTAGCCACACTGCCACAGTCCATTTAAAATCAAAACCTTCACAGATCATCATATCCCAAGACCCAATTCCATAAGAAATTGCAGTTCAGTGGGGTAGGAGTGCTTTTAAATGTGGGCATTCTTTTGGTGCAGAGATCAGCCTGAAAGCTTACTTTATGCAAGTGATCCTCTTCACCTTGCAAAGGAACCAGTCTCTCCACCTTTTCTCTCCAGCTGCTCTCGCTTCATGGGAAATGGGTTGGATTTTGCCTTTCGTAATCAACAAGGGAATATGGGTCTCTGTTTCTCTATACTTCTTACTTAAGTCTGATTTTGGTAAGGAAGCTGATTGTAAATGGGGAGTACAGAGGACTAGAATGCTCCATCTAAGCTTTAGCTATTCCTGAACTGTAGCAGACACTTTAATATATTTTTATCTTTTTTTCAGAATCCAAGAACGAACATATTCATTATGGGCTCACTTGTGGAAAAATCGTGCTGATTACCTGAATCCTTTATACAGGTCAGACCACAGTCAAAACCAAGGGACCCTGCACCCACAGATAGCTCCATGCAACTTCTTGTACAAGTAGGTACTATCACTTGCTACAGAAAATTGTAGGATGCGTTAGTACAGAACAGAGTGACTTCATATACAAGTATTTCTCATTCTGTAAGAGAGTAAATTCAATCTCAGATACAATGTGTTTGCTCCTTGTGTGCTCATAGTCAGCAAACACCTCTGCATGATTCCACAACAGAGTATTAGTCTGAAAAGAAGCTTAAGATTAAAGCTATATTGATAGTTGTGTGTCCTAATTTCATGGTTACTCACTTCTTCCACTGAGATATGCCTCTTTCAATTCTGTTCTTGTCTGTGATTTCTAAATTTATAGTTGCTTTAACTTCTTCCATCCCAAGATTTTTTGATGTTTATTTGGATCAATTGGTGTCAAAAATAAAAAGGATCTTTTCAAGAAAAGATTGCTAAAAGATTGCTAAAACGAGTGTTTAGTAAAACAAAAAGGATACTTTCCCCATGTTGTTGTTATACCTCAAAGTAAGTTTTACTTGATATTTTTTAAAAAATGTAACAAAATATCATCCTTTTTGAAACATTACTATTGACATTCTGACTTAGTTGTGCCATTAATCTTAACACATTTAAGGAGAACTTTAATAAAAATTCATGAAAATTGTGATTTAAGTAAAACTGATCAGTTTGTTTTCCAGTTGCAAGTAATAGCACTTGTTAAAAACTCAATAAAAATCCTAAATTACAGAAATTTAATTCTTTCATGTCTACTATACAATTTAAAAATAGTCATTAATCGTATTCTTTGGGAGAGTGGGATTTATAAAAGAAGTACTGATACAACAGATCCTCCAATGGATGAGTAATCCTGTTGATTTTAATGGAATTACTTGGGTGCGTAAAGATTTCCAAGCAGGAGCTATCAGATGATAAACTTAAGGGGGAATGTGATTAAATAGTATACTATTGGGATAGGAATAATAAGCCACCAATGAGCACGCACGTGCTCCAAAAATATCTGTCAGCTACTTGGCTAGACAGCTGCAGCTGATGGCAGGGCTCAGCTACTTAACCTGTCTGCTGAACTGGTTACACTCAGTCTGGCTGTGGCCATAGTGTCAGGAAGGCAGAAGACAGAAGAGCCCTAGAGTAAGCTAGAGTCCTTTCCTCCTGAAAATGAAAAATCAACTTAACTGTTTAACTAAAGGTTTGTCAAGTAATTTCACAGAACAGGAAGAGAAATTGCCAATGTATATAATTGCTTCATCCATAGGCAGTTTAAAATGCCAGTTTAAATTGTAAGAGAACAGAACACCATACTGGTTTTTACTCATGATTTTTAACCCTTTTTTACAGTGGACCCCCCTCCCATTAACTATCTACACCTCCCCGCCCCCCCAGCCCCAGACAAAAACAAGCATACAGAATCTCAAAGTTGACTTCATGAGAAGTTAAACAATTGAGAACTAGGAATATGAAAAACTGTCTTTACCCTTGGCTGTTTTATAAGTACCATTGCGCTGGAGCGCATAGTGTAGAACAACAAAATAATACAAAAAAAAAAAACCACAAAATTTTGCATTCAGCTATGTGATCTAAGTCAAAGTTACATTCATCTTTCTTTTTATTACATATCAAAATTGGTTCAAGGTGCTTATGTCCACAGAGTTGCACCTTCAGGACAGAGCAAATGCAAATGAACAATGAACCTTGCCAAATACTCTATGAATTTATGTGTATGCACTCTAATGACACATAAGCCATGGATGGATCATTTAGAACAATGTCTGGGGAAAAAAAAAAAAAAAGAAAAAAAGAGTGCGCATTTATGTCTCATGATGCTACCTCACTAAAAGAAAATTCCTGACATTCCCATTAATTCCAGGTTCTGGAGTGGTATGTACAACCGCTTTGAAAAGGGGCTGCATCCTCGACAGTCAGTTACTGATTATCTGATGGCAGTGAAGGAAGAAACTCAGCAGTTGGAAGAAGAGCTGGAGGTCTTAGGAGAGGTAATAAACACTTGAGCTTGATACCCCAGACTTGGCAACTGATGATAAATGAAACCCAATTCCATATGCTGCAGAGTCACCTACACACTAATCCTTTTCTGGAATGAGGATGTTCATATGTCATTGTTTTCAGATAAATTGTCACAAATGTTTTGCATTAAGACACAGAAGGGGTTTTATTCTTTAAGGATGAAATTTTACCTGTGTTGGTGCACAAATACTACTGAAAGTGAGTTTAATCCTTCTGTAATTCAGAAGGAATTGTAGCTCAGAAGGCTGCTGTAAGTCAGCGTTGGTTTGTGAGAAATTGTGCACTTCTCATACTCCACAGACAGTTTTAAAGGGTGCTAGTTGGGCTGGGCTCTGAACTTATATTTAAAAAAAAAAAGGCAAAGACATAGAAGAGGATTACTGGTCCTAAATGTGTGCATGTAATACTGTTTCCTTTATTTCAGCGATTGGCGAATCTTCAGAAATCACAATTAGGTGATAATAAAGTCAAGAGTAAGCAACAAGACCGAAGCAAACAGTTAAGGCTGTCTACTTCCAACAATAGCTTAGCTAACACTCCCCAGGAGTATAGCAACGATCTGAAGTCATTCCCATCCTGGAGTCCTTCACAAGGGGATGAAGAAGATTCTGCCCTGATTTTGACACAGGACAACCTGAAAAGTTCTGATCCTGACCTCTCAGCCAACAGTGATCAGGAGTCTGGTGTGGAGGACTTAAGCTGTAGGTCCCCAAGTGGAGGTGGCTGCTTGCCTAGTGAAGACAGTGGCAAGGACTCTGATGAGGCTGTATTTCTGGCAGGCTGAAACACCTTCACAGCAGCAAGGATCCAGATGAAGTTGAGTCTTACACAGTCTGGAATGACATCTTTTCATCAGATGAAGAATGGAAGTGGTCTGTAGCCTAAAGAAATAATCCAAAGAAAGGGAACTGTGCAATTGTGTAAGTAAAGATCTAAGCAGAACAAGTTCATTAATTTTAAGACATAATGCTAAAAAAGGTAATATCTGCTGTTATATTTAGTTAAGCTAATGTGATATTTGTTTTATCAATGCTGTACATAATTATTCCTTACTTTGTACATTTCCATAATTATTTATTGTACAAGATAATAGTTCTTCTCCAAAGATGTGAAATTCCAAAGTACTCTCTTACACAAGGTTGAAGATGCATTAGTGTTAGCCTTACTGGTGAAGCTGTCAAAACTTATTTTTGTAGAGTTCTTCTGCCTTCAGACATACTATGTATATTTTTTTTTTCATAAGAGGTGTTAAATTTTGAATTCAAACAATTATTTTGCATATCCTCCTACTAGAATTCTTTACAGCAAAGTAAAACTAACAAATTGACATGCTGGCTAAGGGGACAAATGAAGCTTTGATCCTGATAAAAAAATCCTTTAGTAAGCAGTTTCTGCTGCTGCATGTGAATTCATCCCATTTCTACTTGGTTCTCAAGCAGTGTTGAAAGTTCAGTAGTTTCTGTGACCAAAACTTCAAAGGAATATAACAGTATTCACACAGCCTTTGTGCTAAAGCATCCCTTTATAACAAAAGGTACATTAGGCAGTTTACTCTAGCCTCTTTATGTTTAGTTCTCAAGTTTGTTTCTATCTTACCCTAGTTCCAAACCACCTACCTAAAATTCTAAAGGTAGTAAAATCCTAAATTCTCCAGCCTATTCTGATTCCTACTTGAAAATGTTTTATTTGAGTTGAGTGAGATACATATACAGTGCAGAGGATAGCGAATATAAAACCACTTACAGAAATCACTTACGAAAGCATCACTTTGAATTTGTAAGTAAAGGAAGGTTATGCCCATAAAGGAACTGTTATAAAGAATGTTCCTTCCAAATTCTGTTGTTCAAAATAAACTAACCATTAGCAACCAGTTTTTCTGTCTTCACACAAAATTTCCCTTTTAGTATTTGCCAAACTGAAGAGCATGGCAATACTAATTTAAGAACTGATTCAACATTTACCAGGAAGTTTAATCTTGTTATCATATTTTTAAGAATAGGAGTAATAGTTTTCATAATCATCAGTACAGAGGTAAACAAGTGAAAAATGTTTAAAATTTGGAATGTCTTGAAACTCACTAAAAAGGTGGCCAAATTAGGCTGCAATTCTTCCAAGTTTCTTTTTTATTTTTAAAAATTAGTTAAAGCAAGCAGTTAAAAATATAGTTCACATGACTGCTCTTACCTGCTTGGAGACAATGTGGTATTGAACTCTAGTAAAGCAAAGTGGTAGTAATGTAAGTTTACTTTGATTGCATTTCACATTACTCCTCTGAATACAGACTTACAGACAGAGTTGTATTATATAAATATGCTTCAATTTAGAATTGTTAGATTTTATTACATTTATGGAATGGTTTTCATTCTGTTCTGTGAACTTACATTATTAAAAGTGAGTATGTAAACTTCAGTATTATTAATATCCTCCTAAGGGAGCTGCTGTCTTTGAACAAATAATTCCTAACAGCAAGGTTTATCTTAATGTTATAGTGGAAAGGCCAGATCCTCAATTTGATAAATCCCTATAGCTCAATTCAAATAAATACAACTCTAAGGTATACTCTGTTGAGAATCTAGCCTTCTGTTTTTAATCTTTATGAATTTTTAATAAATGAAATCCCTGATTTTAATTGCACTTTTAAAAATGTTTTGTATTTTGAACATAGCCTGTAAAGTTTATGTTATTAGAGACTTTGAATGCACTTTCTCAAACTAAAGAAATATGCTGCAAAGTCAGAAACGAAAACAAACCACACAAATATTCTACCTAAAAATGAGTTTGAAAATGGGCATTGTTATTGCACATCTTTAAAATATAAAATTATATATGATATTGTGTCCTATTAGACATGTCCAGAAATAAATGCAGAACAGCAAGATACGCAAATTCAAAGCACTGTCTTTGTGTCGCTTATGCAACTCCATGTAACTAGCTTTACAACTAAAATATTAACATATTAACATTTTCTTTATCAAGCCTTCATTTAGCAGCCCTCTGTGATGTGTCTTTCAGCCTTTGAAATTTTGCATTAGCTGCTACTGTTTTCACTGTACTGCATGTATTTGTGGCATTATCAGGCTAATGAGAAACACTTTCAAATAAACACTTAGGTGTGATTTATTTCACACCAGTGAGTGAAAGAAAGGTTTGCTATCCTGATTTTTGTACTGTAGTTTTTCATTTACTCAAAAGTCAATTTGCCACTAAGAACAGGGAATTTTTCTATCTTCCCTACTTTGATACTTTAATCCAGTAGTTTTAAGCTGTGGAGAAATCTACAACTGATAACTAAGAAAACCAAGACTCTCAACAATTGTGTTAATAATATGGAAGGATGTTACAGCCCTGTATTTATTTTTCTTAGGAAATGCAAACCAAAAAAGATTGAGAAAACCATACAAGGAACTACACTGATTTCTTGTAGCCTTGTGCTGCAAACCTTTGCAAATTTGGCATAAGCCCACTGTAATTTAAAATACGACACATATGAACATAGCTAAACTGCTGAAAAGGCCTCTCTAGGTTCAGGCTGGTCTTTAGTATGAAAATGTGCCTCTAAAGGACACTGAAGGGAATGGGATCAAACAGCTGAAGCCTTCTCTACAGAAGATCACCATCTGAAGCACAGAAGGAAAACCTATTCACTACTGCTTTTATTAGTAGCTCTGTACAAGAGAGAAAAAGGTGATGAACTGCAAATGGATTCTAAAAATCTGAGAAATAGAATTAAAAAGTTGGAGGGCACAACTCAGAGCAAGTGATATCATTAGAAGTAAGAAGAGAAAAAGAAAATAAGTAAAAGGAGGGAGGCAGGGAAGGAAAGCTCTTTGTAAAATCAGCAAGTAAGGCAGGGAACCACATTCTTTGAAGACGGGGCAAGCTAATGAAACCTTAGAGGTCCACCAGAATTGTGACTGAGTTCAGGCAAGGACTCACTTTTTTAAGTCTACTGGTTGCCAAGTGTTTTTGGATGAATTTATTCCCTTTGTGGAGACTAAAGAACACAGTTATTTTATATAAAGTATTTCCTTATTATTGATATACAAGCTTTCTTCATAGCTTATTACTGTAAGTGTGATGTCTACAAGGTATCTGACCAAAACAAGGTGCTTACAAAAGCCAGAGATCCAGTATGGGTTTTCAAAGCCTGTTTCAGTGAAGGTGGCTCCAAGAATTACTGCTATTGAGAGAGTTAAACATGAAAAGCTCACATCACTACTCATGAAGATATTAAGTTTCTCCTTGAGTAGCTTACTGCATCCATTTCCAGCATAATTCTGTATCCACTCAAGAAGTCCTGCAATGTCAAATGCCTGACTCTATCCATAAGTTAGATGATTACAAGATATATAAAAATCCCAAAGCTTTTATTTGTAAGTTTAACACATTACAGCATTTACTGTTCAGAATAAAGACACAATTATGGCTGATAACTTTGTTGTCAGAGTTTTAATTCAGTTTGACCTGAAGGTCTCTTAAATCTCTCTTTTAAAAAGATTTATGCTAGTCTTTGAAGGGAGTAGTAAGAATTTGGACATGAATAAAACTGTAAGATTTCTAACTTATACATTTGGTCCAGGTCCAAAGCAGCAAAACTGCAGGATTATGTACAGAGCAAACAGAACTATAGTACATACTGCTTAGAACTGACTTTACCATAATAGTCTCTTGCTTGCAGTGGTGCCTAGCACAGCAGAGTGCCTCCTGAGCAAATTTGCTGATGACGCAAAGCTGGGAGGAGTGGCAAATACTCCAGAGCATTGTGCAGCCCTTCAGAAGGACCTCAATAGGTTGGAGAGATGGGCAGAGAGACCTTCTGAAATTCAACACAGGCAAATGAAGAGTCCTCCACCTGAGAAGAGTATTTCTGGGCTCCTCAGTACAAGAGAGACATGGAGCTCCTGAAGAAGGCCCAGCAGAGGGCAACAAAAATGATGAGGGGACTGGAGCACCTCAGTGATGAGAATAGGCTGAGGGAGCTGGACCCGTTCAGCCTTCAGAAGAGACGACTGAGAGGGGACCTCAGCAATGTCTGTAAGTATCTGAAGGGAGGGTCTCAAGAGGATGGAGCCAGGCTCTTCTCGGTGGTGCCAAGCAATAGGACAAGAGGCAATGGGCAGAAACTGATGCACAGGAAGCTCCAACTGAATATGAGGAAGAACTTCTTTACTGTGCAGGTGACCAAGCACTGACAAAATTGACCAGAGAGGTTGTGGAGTCTCCCTCAGTGGAGATACCTAAGAACTGTCTGGATGCAATCCTGTACCATGTCCTCTAGGATGCCCCTCCTTGAGCAGGGAAGTTGGACCAGATAACCCACTGTGGTCCCTTCCAATCTTACCCATTCTGTGGTCCTGTGACTTAGCTGCAAGATCAGGTATTGAAATTAGGCAAACCCCAGGCTCAAGTAGCAGTTACAATACAGAATGTACTTCCCCCCAAAAACTACTGCAACATCAGACAAGCCATCTTCTTACTCTGATTTCCTGCTCACTGAGTTCTCTTTCCCACTTGGCAGAGCACCTGAGGGTGACATAGCGCAAGGCTCCCCAAGAAACAAGTCACTGTACGTAGCCTGTTATTCCAGATTGCTTAAAAGTTCGCTTGACACATTTCAAAAGCCTTCAGAATATGCATCTAACAGCAGCTGCCATTCTCTTACACTTTACAGGGAGTTGTTTAAAGATGGATTTACACCTACACTCCATATTTTAGCAAAATAATGTAAGGAACGCACTCAACAGTGAGGTACCAGCATGCTAGAAGCAAAAAAACCTAACTCTTGACAGTGTTATCACCATTCTACTAAGTCTTTTGGTGAAGGTGTAACCAGTGTAGGACTAAAGAAAAAAAAAACAAACCTCAAGGAGAAAATACAAACCTGCATCAGCTTGGCCTTTAAAGCCAGAAAAGCCAGAAACAGGCTGGCTTTTCTTGGATGTGATGGGATTCCTGCAGCTACCCAACATTGTTGAATACAGAGGCTTTTGTACTTCTTTTCCAGAGGATAGGTTTGTGTCTGCAAAGAGGCTAAAAAATAAGGGAAAAAAAATCTAAAGAATAGGAACAATAATATGAGAGAACAGAAAGGGAGAAAAGGGGAGATCTTAAACTCTCATATCCCTGAACAACAAACACTGAACTTGCATTGAACAGTGACAATTTCTTCCAGACTCTACTCCACTACCACCAGAAAGACTCCATGAAGTTTTGAATTTGTAAATTTGCTAAAGTCATCATGGCTAGGTTTCATGAACGAAGATTTGGGAAGGACTCTGCCCACACTTGCTACAAGTGCGCTGGTGGCTAAAAAAGCCAATGCAAGATAGACAAGTCCAGTTGCAAAAGGCACAGCAGAAAGACTCCTTAGGTGGTATCGACAAGACACGGTTCTTTCTACGTTGTCTTTTCTCCTCAAGAGTGATCCTGCGTGCATTCTCAAAAGAAGCAGCAGCATTATAGTGTGTCTCCAGGCCTCCTGATTGGAGGCCAGAGTAGACCAACGATGATGGATATGGCCAAGGCTGAGACATTGTTTCAGGGAGTCCTTGTATCTCCTCTTCAAGGCTCCTCTCTTGCAGCAGCCGGTGGCAAGTTCACCTTAGAGCACAATCTTAGGGAGGCAGTGGTCCTTCATCCTGGAGACATGCCCTGCCCAACACATGTTGCTGTGTTCTCAGCAACATGGCCTCAATACTTGTAACTGCTGCCTGTTCTAGAACAGATGTATTAGTCACATAATCTGACCAGTGGACGTTTAGGATTGTAGAGAGGCAGCATTGATGGAAGCGTTCTAGGAGTCGCAGGTGGTGGCGGTAGATGACCCATGATTCAGACCCATATAAGAGAGTAGACAGCACAATGGCTCTGTAAACGCTGATCTTTGTACTCTTCTTCAGGTGTTTGTTTCGCCAAACTCTTTTGTGGAGTTTTCTGAAAGCACTATATGCCTTTGCTAACCTGTTGTCTATCTCTCCATCAATCTTACCATCCGAGGAAATGATGCTTCCCAGGTAATTAAACTGCTGGACTGATTTGAGCTCTGATTCACCAGTGGTGACATGAGGATGGTGGAAGACTTCCTGAGGTGCAGGTTGGTAGAAAACTTCTGTCTTCTTTAAGCTGACTTCCAGCCCAAAAAGTTCAGCAGCCTCTGCAAAGCAGGATGTTAAACGCTGCAGAGCTGCCTCTGTGTGGGTGACGAGGACGGCGGTGTCAGTGTAAAGCAGCTCCTGGGCAAGATGGTTTAAGGTCTTAGTGTGGGCCTTCAGTCACCTTAGGTTGAATGGGTTTCCATTGGTATGATATCGGATGTAGATACCATTTTCTTCGTTGAGGTCTGCCATGGCCCTTTGGAGCATCATGCTGAAAAAGATTGTGGATAGGGTTGGTGCAAGAACGCAGCCTTGTTTCACACCACTGGTTATTTGACAGGGCTCGAAAAATGCATCAGCATGTCTGACTTGGCTGTGCTGATCCTCATGGAGTGAGATGATCATTTTAAGGAACTTGGGGGGAAATCCTAAATGTTCCAGAATCTGCCACAGACCTTTTCTGCTCACGGTATCAAAAGCTTTGGTGAGATCAACAAAGGTTACATAGAGACCTTTGTTCTGTTCCCTGCACTTCTCTTGCAGTTGTCTGAGAACAAATACCATGTCTGTGGTGCTCCTGTTGGCTCTGAAACCACGCTGGCTTTCAGGTAGAATTCCTTCTGCTATAGCGGGTATTAGTCTGTTCAAAAGTATTCTTGCCAGGATTTTGCCAGCAATAGAGAGCAGAGTAATACCACAGTAATTTGAGCAGTCTGACTTAATACCTTTCTTCTTATACAAGGTGATGATGACTGCGTCACAAAGGTCTACCAAAGATGGTAGTTCGCCTGGTTCCCAACAGCGCACCACAAATTTGTGAAATTTAGCACGGAGTGCTTGGCCCCCATGCTTCCAGACTTCAGGTGGAATTCCATCAACCCCAGCTGCCTTGCCAGTTTTCACCTGCTGTATGGCCTTAAGAGTTTCTCCCATAGTAGGGGCAATATCCAATTCATTTTTCACCAGTTGTGTAATATACTGAATTGCTGAGTCTTGAACTACACAGCTAGTACTGAAAAGAGTTTGAAAGTGTTTGCTAAAGTAACATAAGAGGAAAAGCTGAAGTGTGCAGAACTTGTACTAGTTTGGGAAGCAAATCCCCTGAAGGTGACCTGGCTAAAGAGTTCAGTGGTAGTAGAGCATCACAATACCGGACAAAACATTCAACATGAGGAGGCAGATGAGAACAGAAGCCTGTCATTCCATGCCATTATAAAACATATAAAGAAAATACTAGCCCAATACAGCAAGAACACCAGATGTCTGGTCATATGTTCCCTTCTCTGCTTACAAGGAAGAAACAACAATAAAAAACCAGCCCTGTACAGAGTTGTGAGTCTAGTCTTTAACGACAGCTAGATCCTCAGAAAAAGATCAGAAACAGCTTATACATCCAGCACAAAAATAGATGAGAATTTGCCAAGAAGGTGACAGTGATGACTTACATCTAACTCTTCTCCAGAGCTGCAGAAATCATGCTACTCAGATACAGAAGTCCAGAACCATTTGGAAACCTACATGATCTCATTTCTAACCAGGGCTTTAGTTAGCACATTAGCAGCACATTTTTTGGAAGAAGATACTCTAAAATTATTGCTTAACCATGGCACTTATAAAGTGTTGATTTTTTTCAGACACCCAAGTATCTCCATTTGGTCCTATCACTTCTCAGCAGATACACCTACATCCTAAAAAAGTCAGCTTACCAGATGCAAGATTCAGTGGGCAGAATTAAATCTCACTTCCAAATTCTATCCCTTGCCTTAACATAGCACACACTAATGTAACTCCAACCACATTAGTTTCTTTCTTTTTTAAAATAAGGAAAAAATAACTATTTCCCACAGAACTTCAAAGACAGTTTTTGTAAAGTGCTGCTGAGTTCCTCACATGATGAACATATTCATATTGCATAGAACAGAAACTGGGAGGTGACCCGATTATTAATCCTTTAAGTACAAAAAAAAAAATAAGAAAATTAAATTGTCAGATGAAAATTGTGTTTAATTATAGTGGTAGATACCAAGCCACTCCTGAAATCAGTGCATCAATGTTACTAACCAACATATGAAATCTAAGCAGAGATCATTTATTCTATTTTGATTCCAGTATAATTTGTTCCAACACATTCTTTGCTTAATTCCAATCTATTTATCCAAAACACAATATAAGCTACACTTAGTTTTCTGTTATTATTTGGAAGTAAAAAACTTGTTCTTCAGTATTTTGGCTTCAAGAAAAGACAGCTTGTGAATCCACTGACCATCTCAATTAAGAACTTCTTCAGTTTCCAAAGCCCTATCAACACTTATCTCAGAGTCTTCCACAGATCAAGCCAAATCTATGTTTAAAGTTCAGAATACAAAAGATATGAATTAAGTTTTTATAAAAATGTAAAAAGCTAGTCAAAATTACATGTTTAGATATTTAATTTCTGAAGAATGGAGTATAGCAGCAGGGAACTTAAATATAATAAAACTATCAACAATAAATACAAGAAATTAATGCAAAGATTGCAATAGAAGGATTCTTGAGTACAATGAGAATATAAAGAGACATTCTAATTTGTACAAAAACCATTCCAACTTTGTATACAATCTCTTCTATAAATACAACCATATAAGATGAAATGCTTATTTGCAAATAATAATTATTAAAAAGTGTGCTTTATTGGGTTTTTCATTCGTTCTCTTGGCAGGTGTAGTTTGCAGGAAGTCTGTAAAGACAAATATCCATAATTAGATATTTTAACTCCTCCAGAAGTTGTGTTTTAAATACAAATAACAATAGATCCAGTACATACTTGATTTCCACAGCATCATTAGAACACTAAGCACTCTAACAAATCCATTTGCAGTTACAGAGTGTGGAACCTTATGGTAAATTGTTTCAAAAAAAAAGTTTACCTATAGCGGTGCATGAAATTGGCTGTGCATTGCTATTGCCTGTTGAAGTTTTTCCTCTTTGGCTCGTCTGCAGTGGCACAGCTACAAAACAAGAAGTACAAGACTGAATTCTGAACGCAATTTTTTATAATGCATACCAGTTTCTCTTTAATTAGTTAGCTATTTTTCTTTTTAAAAAAGAAAAGCCCTCTGACCTACCTTCATTGTTCAGGCTGAACAATGGTCTACATTGATAACATTATTCCATCCACAAGTGCTTACAAGAGGATTGTTTGCAGTGTTATGAAATGCACTTATTAAGCATCTTTAAAGAAAGGTAAACTGTCTGCTAAGTTGCTTCTGTTACAGCACAAGCAAGAATGTTGTTTTTTGAACCTCAGTTACTTATTTGGTGATAGCCATCAACAAAATAATTAGTTTAATAAGTTTAATAAATTAAACATTAACGTTGTTTAATACAACATGTCATTTTATGTCAACCTTCCAAATTTGAAATTTACCATGTGGCTATCTTCCCTGTATCTGTATATGATATTCAAGAAAGTGGCACAAAAATATTTGCAACAATACACCAATAAGGTCTAATGCAGGAGACCTTTGCACTCCTGCCTTAAAAATACGTGCCTTCAGAATGTAGATTATACTCTAAATACACTGAAGCCAGTTAAGGATAATTTTTTTTTCTGTCAAAGCTCACTACAGCACTGTTCTGTACTACAGGACTGTTCAAACTCAAAGTCCTAAATTTATTTATGTGTCATACATATCTCAGATTAGAAGTATTTGTATATTACATACCGTTCTCTTTTCCATGAAACTATTAAGAAAGTCATCTATTTCTGTTTTGCCTTCCAAGAAGTCTTCTGCAATAGTGTCAGACTCCTCTTCAGCTTCATGGGCAGCTACTTTAAGTCTGGCTTGCAGAGCACTTGGACTGCAACTCTAAGAAAATAAAAAGTCCTACGTAATATTAAACTGTCCATCTCAACTTATATTTTCAAGACTATATAAATATGGAATATGTGGATAAAGCATTATTATTACATAAAAGCCAAAGTGACCAGATGAAGCTTCATCTCCAAGAAACAGTACAGCTTGTTAAACTAGAAAGGATTCAATGTGAGAAAATCATTGCTAGTTTAGGTCTTGATACACAATCATTCTCACAAATGTATAAAGCTTTTCAACTTTTACCCTACACTGTAGAAAGCATCCAGCTTGGAAATCTGACAGGTTCTCGAGTGCATGATTTCTCAGTAGAACTAGCGTTTCAAGTGTCTTCAATAAATAGGGTCTACTTTTGAAACTCAGTTGTGAATCTGAGAAGTATAAAAAGGTAAAAAAGCACTTACTGTTCAGCTTTTAAATACCCTTGAAATGACTGTGGAGAGGAAGACAGGAAAGCAAAAAGCACCTACTCAAGAATTAGATGAGCTGCTAATCTAAACTAGTATACTTATTTTTCTGTTCTTATAAACCTCAAACCTTATTTCTGTTTATTGCATACAATTTCATTATTTTTCCTCTAATATGCTTGAGCAGTTAATCAGAACATGATTCACATCCAGTAGGAGTCTGTGCGGAGACAAAACTGCAAAATTAAGATATTTATACATTTTAGATGCTTGGCCTACCCTTCCATCTACTGCATGAAAAATATTTTACTGTAAAACTTTAATCAGAAATTTCCTGTTAAATTAATCTTGTAGCAAATAAGGAGATTCTGCTCTAATAAAAGATGACTAAAATTCACTCATAGTACAAGTAAAAAGACTTGTCTGGAACTTTGAAGGACAGAGAATAGGAGATACCAGGTAGAGCACAGCAAACATCAATACATGAAGATATAGCGTACATGGGAAAAAACCAGAAAAATTCAGTTGCAACTCTCCAGCTCTCAGCCTCCTAACCATCATTAAACTGAATCAGCAAATCTAACTTAGAAAAAAGAAAAGGTAATGCAAAAGTGGGATATTATGTCCTGTCCTTAAGTGGTTTCTTACAGGAATAAGTTTCTCAATGTCAACTATCTACATCCACTTCAAAGACAACTTGCATCACATGGAAAGGAGGCATTAGAAGTCAGACTACTCTGATTTTCCAGTGAGGAAACATTTAATACTTTTAGATCATGTATGAAATCATTCAGTTTGCTGTCATGCAATTTTTTCATTGTTATTTTGTATTTTGTTACTTTGGGGACATTCTGAAATTCAGGTTCTATGTGAGCTAATTTGACAGACTGTTGTATTCTCAGGTGACAAGTCTAGCAAATAATTTCAGTGCAGGAACTGGTTTGTGAGAAGTTACATCTTCTAATGCATAGCCTGGTAAACATACCAAGAAATTGTCTTCCTTCTTTGAATTACTTTCTGAAGTAATAACTTTACCCAGCTTGTGCTTTTGAATGTGCAGTGTTTGACAGCATTATCCAACATGTTGCCCAAAGTAAGCATACCTACTGAATCACAGAATTTAATTTATAAAGTCATCATTTTGACCATTTTCACCTGGTACAGTTTTACAAGCTTACTATGTTAAATGAGTACCATTAATTAAATAAGCCTTCTTTAAAGATCATTCTATTCTTAAAACTGGTTTGGTCCAGGATTGTACTTAACAGCTCTAGATGCACATCACTCTCTTCTTCCAACTTTGCTTCTATCATAGCATTAAAAAACAAAAACCCAACCAAAAAAACCCTCTTTTGCTTTTAACCTGTTTGGTACACCATCCCATTTTTTTCATACGTTATATGAATCTATTTCATACAAAATTAGATTAACCAGAAGAATATTCTTAATGGTTAAAGATACAAATCAAAACTTCCATTTTATTGAAGTATTCTTAAAGGATAACATATAGAATTTATACCTCACTAAGTTCATGCTGTCTTTGCATCTTTTTTTCAAAGGCTGCTTTCATCTGTGTAAGTTGTTCATACTGGAAGGAAAAAGAAAAAGAACATTTTCCCCTTGAAAACCACCAAATATTATTCCTAACATTTCTGAAAAAGATTTTATTGCTCACTTACTTTATCCAACACTGTCTGTCTTTTTGCCTCAAGACTAGGCTCCAGCAACAAGTTCTTTTCTGTAAAATAAAGTCACTATTACTACTTTTTTTTTAAAGGATTCAGTTGACAGCACACAGCCACAGATGATAACATTTTGACACCTTACTTGCCAGCTCTTCGATGCTTTTCACTAACTCATCTCTATCAGTAATGACTTGCTTCAGTTGTGGTAGAGCCACAAATTGTTCCAGTAATACCTCCTCTTGCTCGTTCATACTGGTCAGCTGCGATATGCTATAGTCAAACAGAACGGGAGTAGATTTAAATCTAACAGCAAACACCACATGCAGAGTAACTCACCTCTGCCAAAACTTTGAGGCATTTTTGGGGATTTTACAGACACGTGACACTTGACTACAACTTCTTTTTCCCCTTTCTCCTGGATTGTGGGCTCTACTATGTGCAGAAGTAAGCTTAAAAAGTAGCATGTTAAAAAGTATCACCCATTTTAAGGCTTACTTCCTAAAAAGTGCTTTTTAATGCTACTACAGTGGGTTGACCGTCCCCAACTACCACATGCCCACCCAGCTGCTCTCTCCTCCTCTCTCCCCCTCCTCAACAGAATATAAAGGAAAAGCTCAACGGTTGAGATAAAGATTAGTGAGATCACTTATCAATTACAATCACAAGCAAAAGACACTCGGAAAAATTTAACTGAATTTACTGTCAATTACAGTAGGAGTTGGATGGTGAGCAAGAAAGACAAAAACTAAAACATCTTGCTCCCTTTTTCCCCAGGCTCAGCTTCATTCCTTCATTCCCAAATCCTCTACCTCCCACTGCCCTCTATTCCTTGAGGCAGGGAAGGAATTGCAAAGGTAGCAGTCAGTCCATACAACTCATCTCTGCTGCTCCTTCCTCCTCACACTTTTGCCCCACTCCACTATAGGTTCCTCTCCACATATTGCCATCAGTTCCTGGTAGGGGAGACTGCTCTAATTTGGGCTATCCATGTCTGCAGGTTCCTTCAGGGTATATCTGCCTGCTCCAATGTGGGGTCCTCCATGGACTGCAGTGTGGGTATCTGCCCCACCATAGCCCTCTCCATGGGCCACTGTCCTGCAGCCAAGCCAGCCTGGCACAGGGGAAGCCCCTGACCCCTCTCACAAAGGCCATCCAAAAAGCCCCCCAGCTACCAAAACCTTGCCACCTACACACAATATAGCTATTCAGAACAGCTGCAATACCATTTGTCATTTAACTCAACTATCACCAGAAAAATCATAGAATTTTAATCCAGTCTTCTTGAAAGGATCAGGCTTGATTACAATATTTTGTTTAAACAAACAAATTAGACTTCCTGCAAAACTGCTAACTTGCTGCTATGTAATAAGGATACTGCTAGAACTTGCAGCTGATTTGGCGAAATTAAACCTTTGGAAGGTGTCAAAGGAAACAAAAAAACCACCCCAGAAGTCCTTCTTGCTAAAGGTCTTCTCCTTTTTGAAAGGACAGAGTTTTCAATCGCTTAACTATGACACCACCATAAAGATATGAGATCCGAAGGAAACAAATCTCCTAAGACCCTCAGAATTAATAGCCAATTTGTAATCTATTCTATCCCAGATAACTGATCTAAGAGGCTGTCTTGTTATATCTCCTATCCGTAATTTTTATAAAAATCTCAGTAACGTGTACAGACTTATGACAAAAATCAGACACAGACCAGCAGTTACTGCCTTTAATAACTATGGAAAGTTTAACTACCTTCTGAAAATTTACCTTAGTTCTGAGAGTTCTGGAAAGGTATCAGGAACATCAGGCATCTTGTAAGTAAAACCATTCTGGCCAACCTAAATGTAAGTTCAGAAATGCTTAGTAGATTTTTGAAGAGCAATTTCTTGATATTTAACCTGCTTAATCCAAAACTGGAGATGAACAGTTGCCAGCAAGAAGAAAAGCAGGAAAAGTGGTAAGAAGCAGTAGTGCTAGTCTCTGAGCAGAAGACAACTCAACAATGGCAACAAAATGCTCGAGGATGTTTGGGGAGGCATGTCACAAAAGATAAGACAGTTTTGGAGGCAAATAATTCTGCCTTGCCATGTCCTTCATTTGAAAACAGTCTGGTGACCAAGGAAATACACATGAGTACAACTCAGAGAAGTGAGAAAAAAGAAAGAGATTGACATTTTGATCTCTTTCATATGGTTTTTAAAGCTATAATTCCTCAGAAAAAAAAGGTTTTAGACAAGGAAAAAGCCTTTGTCTTCATAGAATGTAGAAAATTTGAGTTTCAAAAAGCCAGAAAAGTGTCTTCAAAGATTAAGAAAACTTTTGTTTCTAAAGACAAGATTTTATTAAAGACAAAATATTTACATATAAAGTTTTTAGAGGACATTAAAAAAAATTCCTTCCACAGTTCATCGGAGAGAGGGAGTTTGATATACACATACAAGATAGAATTCTACATATAGAGGCTTAAGATTGCATATTGTCCTCATCTGACAGGTTCTGGGCAGGAAAAAAAATAAAACCCATTTTTCGTGGTTGGACAAACAGTTACAGCTGCACTGTGGGAAAGTGCAGCTCCAAAAGAAAAAACCCTCTATATTCAAAGATATTTAGTGTAACACTAGTTTCACTGAAACTCAGAAAGACAAACTTGTTGCTTCAACTTCAAGTTGTAAAAAACTTTTTGTCAAAGGCAAAATAACAGTTTTGCTTTCCTAACACCAGCAAAACAATGAAGTGCAGTTACACATACTGCTTCCTTGAGTTTTGTGGCAATGCCCTGTGTGCCCTCGAGGGAACTCATACTCAGTGTCTGACAGCTTAAGCAGCAAAACTCAGAACACAGACCTGAAGCACAGCTTCTGCTGTGGGAACAGGTAGTGGCAGATCAGCAATCAAGCCATAGGAGGGAGCAGCAGGCTTGTCTGTAGTGTAGCTTGAAGAAACTGATTCAGCAACAGGCATGGCTGCCATTGTTCTATTTGTTTCTGGAGGTGGGTATGGAGGAAGAAATGGAAACCCCTGAGGAGCAAAAGGAGGCATTCCAGCTGGTTTGTTGAAAAGGCTAAAAACAAACAAAAAAACCCCACAACCATGAGCAACCAACTGCTTACAGCACATTTCTTATCATTTGAATTATAATTACTAGACCACACAAAAGACATGACTGAATTTTCAGACGACCATAAACTTTGCATTGTCTGTTACTTCTAATGTAATAAGTCTTTTTCTCTTATACTGCAATATAATATAGAATTCCATTAAACTATATTCTTGTAGAGCAGCCAATTACACACACTCTTAATTATAAGAAAACTGCTTCACAAAAATTTATGAGAGCATAAATTTCAATTGTTTCCATCCTGAAGTTGTAAGAAACATATTTGTGTCATACGTTAGTTCTTACTTATGGTATAGCATTTAACAGTTTGGGCAACACACACGTAGTTACTTCTAAATAACAGGAATGGTTTTTTTTAAATTCACAACTGAATTAGAGCTGCCTCTAATCCTAGTATCACAGAATCATAGAATCAGCCGGGTTGGAAGGGTCCTCTGAGATCATCAAGTCCAACCCTTGATCCAATACTGCCGTGCTTACTAGACCATGGCACTAAGTGCCACATCCAGTCTCATCTTAAAAACCTCCAGGGACAGAGAATCCATCACTTCCCTGGGCAGCCCATTCCAATGCCTGATTACCCCCTCTGTAAAAAATTTCTTCCTAATATCCAACCTAAACGTCCTCTGGCACAGTTTAAGACCGTGCCCTCTTGTCTTGCTGATAGTTGCCTGGGAGAAGAGACCAACCTCCACCTTGCTATGACCTCCTTTCAGGTAGCTGTAGAGAGTGACGAGGTCTCCCCTGAGCCTCCTCTTCTCCAGGCTAAACAGCCCCAGCTCCCTCAGCCTCTCCTCATAGGACTTGTGCTTGAGTCCTTTCACCTGGTCCTTGGACCTGCTTCAGCACCTCAATATCCTTCCTGAACTGAGGGGTCCAGAGCTGAACACAATACTCAAGGTGTGGCCTCACCAGCGCAGAGTACAAGGGAAGAATCACTTCCCTAGACCTGCTGGCCACACTGTTCCTGATTCAGGCCAGGATGCCGTTGGCCTTCTTGGCCACCTGGGCACACTGCTGGCTCATGTTCAGCTTCCTGTCAATCCAAACTCCCAGGTCTCTTTCTGTGGCTGCTCTCCAGCCACTCTGTCCCCAGCCTGTAGCGCTTAAGGGGGTTGTTGTGGCCAAAGTGCAGGACCCGGAACTTGGACTTGTTGAACCTCATCCCGTTGGAATCAGCCCAACTCTCCAGCCTGTCCACTGAGAGCAGCAAGAACCATAGTTGTACTGATAAAGTTGGAATTCCTCAGACCACTTTTGCATATTTAATGCAATCCTTTAAACTGCACAATTTATGTTGCACAGTTGTGCAACAGAAACTGCCCTAAGCTTGGGAGGTTATGAACAGAATATGAAAAAACACAACTGCTCAAATCATGATCTACAGCAAATTCCAGATTTCATCTAATAATGTAAATACTGTTTTTCAAAAAACAGGTATAAGGTTACATCAGCAAGTTGATATAGTAACTCCAATGAAATTCTGTGTTTCTTCTCAAAACAATCATGTCATCGAGCATGCACATGAAATTGTGCAAGGACAGGGAATGTAATTCTCCCTATATATCCATTACATTATTCCTGTCCCTGCCCTCCTAATAATTGGTTTAGTCTCTTTTTTAAAAGTTAAGTTAATACACATAGTTCATCATGTTTATAGATAACTTACTATGGAAACGATGTTGAGCTAGGAGCCAGGACTGGAGGATTCTTCCAAAACTCATCCAGTAAACTTTGAATAATTTTTCCAAGATCTGAGTGCATTGTAAACTGGTAAAAGCACAAAACAAAACCCAAGGCAGAAAAAAAAAATTATGTCTGGAATCGAACAGCTCCAAAATGTGCTGAACTTAACTGTTTAATATACCCACACAGCAGTGCTGGAAGCTATTTCAGACATATCAGTTACTGTAAACTGTACACATAAGCTCCAAATAAAGTGATAAAGCATCCCAGAATTGAATAGAAACTAGAAGTCTTTTGTATATTCCATTATAAAGGAAGAGTCAATGAAGTACAACATTTCTGATGAACAACCAAAAGAAATCCACCTTAGTTACCAAGTTACATTTAGGAAACCAACGAAAGGAGGGGGAAAAAAAAGATTCAAGGACAAAGGCATTAATTGCCTTCTGAAAGACTCAAAACCTCTCCCCCACCCCAAAAATCTACCACATCCTTGTTGGCAAAGAAAAGGGGAAAGAACAGCATATTAAAATCCTGAATATTCGAGTTAAAACCCTGACGTTGTTCTAATAGGATTAGGCTGGAAAGAACTATGTTACAAAACACTCTTAAAGCATCCCTCTCCTTTATTTGGAATACACTGTAAAGAAACAAGAACTGTGCTATTGATACTGACAAAAAAATTTGATAGGAACTTTCTAAGCCACCGTAACTGAAATAGTTTTAGATACATGGAATACTCAACCCAGTAACAGCAGCAGTAAAAGAATAAACAGTAGTATACTGAACACCTGTATTTTTGTTTTCAGGCCCCCAAAACACAATTTGAGAGAGATTAGGATCTGTACTAATCTTTTTTACAAGGAGAAATTAGCAATAATCTAGTGTGACATGTATTAAAACTTCTATTAACAGTACATCTATGTGAAGCTACAAATTATACATACATTACTTATTAATGGACCGGTCACATATACTCCCTGCTTGTCCATTAAATGATGTCTCACAGGTGGGAAAACACTGATGACTGGCTTTTCCTGAGGAAACTGAGGTGGAAGCAAGCTGCAAATACAAGAACAATCATTACTACAGCTATATCCCATGACAAAATTTGTGTAAGAAGGCTTATTATGCTAAGAAAAAGTACTATTAATTACATAAACCTACTTTTCTACACGAAGAGTTATGGAGAAATATACAGTGAATGAAGCACACAAAAGGATTATTCAATTATAAAATTAGAAGTAAGACAGAATGGAATACTAGACTTCCATGGAACTGAAGAGAGCATTTACTGGGCAGAATTGTAGTATAGCAATGGAGTACATATGTCCATGGACAAAGAAAAGTAGTGTAGTGTAAGGAGAGTATTTTCAAATACAAATGTTATTACTATAAATACAATGCAGTGTAACCTGTAAGAATAGACCAACCCTCAAGTGTTGTCCCCTAGCTACCTTCAACTAAAAACATGCAGCTATCTTAGGAGCTGAGCACAGCAAAATACACTTTTGCTCTCAGCTGAGCATTTGCATCTTGTACAGGACTAGTTGCACTCATATCACTACAACACTAATACAAATCTAGGTTCCTGAAAGTTAGCTGGGAGCCACTTATGTTCTATTACTACTTTTTTTTTTGAGAACATTTTTAATTTTCAAGATGGGCATAGACATCTCACTCTACTTACATGTTAATATTAATTGTCAAGTTGTTTACAGTGAACGGCAGTCGATATTCCACATCTTTCTGAATTTCTGCAATGCTGTCAAAGAGGAAATGGTTAGCATCCAATTCATGGTCAATATAATAGCTTAAAGTCTAAAAAAACAAGCATGACCTCAGACCTTTGTACTTAGTTTAGTTTTGAAAAGCCCTGTAAGAACAAAATTGAAAATGCTGGAATAAGTTAATATGCTTCAGCATGCCATATTGAATATTAAGATTAAAGCAAAAAACAGGAGGTTCAACTTTTAAACCTCATACAGGATGACAAGCAATGGAAACACAGTAGGAGAAATTGCAATACTCACTATTCTGACAACAATCTCAACTTACTGGCTTAATTTAAGGCAAATGTGTGTTAAAAGTAGCGCTAGGAATGTTTTGTGTCCTTCCCAAGCATTATTTGGACATAGAATTTAAGACTCTAGCTTTCAGAGCTTGGGGAACAAATGGGTAAGACATGAACTTAGTTATGAACCTTGCTTTCTGCAGGCTGATCTTATTCCTCTCATAGACAACTCAGTATTTGCTCTTGCCCTGTGAAATCACATGTTTGAAGAAAGTATCAAGTATTTTCAACACAAGAGAATTCAAATCAAGGGCTCCACTGTGTTACACCACACACCAAAATTGGCACTTCCTCATTCTTAACTGAAGGATTCTCCCTGGAATCTCTCACACACATTCCTGCCCTGTAATCATCTGTCACACTTTTTAATAGCCTGCTGCAAAATCCTTTTGAGAAGGGTATATAATCATGCTCCACTCACAGGCACAACCTATAGAAACTGGGGAGGAAGATGAGGACAGGGAGAGAGAAACAAGAAAGACAGAATCATATTGAGCTGATCAAATGGTTACAACCTCCCTTACGGAAAACCTTGAACTAATAAACTTAGTTGCCCCTTCCCTAAGTGGGAATGGGTACACTGGAACTTAACTTTGGCTAGAACAACAGCAAATGTAAGAAAACTCTTTTTAAATACAAAGACTTTATTTCAAGCTCCTAACCTGTGAGGGACCCTGAAAAGGAAGTTTAGTTGCTTTACTGAAATTAAGATCACACATACCTGGGCTTTTATGACCTAAGACAATACAAATCAAACCTGAATAACTTAGTTACCTACACTGTGATGAGAATTTTGAGCATTTCAGTAAAGAGCAGTCAGGATACTCATAAATGAATGACAAAGTAGACTTATCAGACAAAACAAATACTAGAATGACATTTACTTAATCGCTGCTTAGGAAACAGTGCTGCTGCAATGCTTAATGCATATTCCTATCCTACAGATCTGTGCTGCTACAGAGTTCATGAGCAAGGACATCAGTCCCTTCCAAGAAATAAACCTTTGCACTTTTGAAAACTTGCTCGAGTTCACATACCTTTTTAAAAGCAAAGAATTTGAGGCGCTGATATTCAGATTTGTTTATGAAAACTGAACACTTTGTCAGAATTTATTCTGCTTGCCTGACTTTTGGGTTTTAATTATTTTACTGTGATTAAAAGAGATCAGACCGCTAGTTTACAGGGCTGTAAAGTTACATTTGGGCAACTATCATGTCCCTACCCCTCATCTCAATTCCTGGCTGCAGGAATTCCCCCTCTGCCTGTGTTTGTGCTGGTGCCTGCACAATCAAGTAGCAAACCAGTTCAGCAAGCTGACTGACAAACACTGATCACCTTTTTGGGGACTTAACTCAGGATGAGCTTCTCTTCCTGCCAGGAAAAAAGTTCACTAAGCTGCTGCCTGCCTACAGAGACAACTCCTTAGAAAAGTGAAGTCTCAAAAATATTTGCAAAACTGGCTCTGAACAGAATTAAGTTTATGCAAGCAACAGTATTTAGAATACTGTCATATTTATGTTCCCTGTGTGATAAATATTAGGATGGTGAGCTATCTGCAGTTATTAAACTTGGAAATACAGTATCTCTTCCACTCCTAGTCTCACTCTGATGTGACAGAAAACACTCTCCTTCCTCTTTCCTGACTGTTTTGGAGGTGGCATGTATCATTCCAGTTCTACAGACATCCTAGGAAGCTGTATGTCTATAGAATGCTTACTTCACTGAAAATATAATTTCGAATGTATGAATTGTGGATCTCTTTTTAAAACGTAAATAGTTTTAAAAGACTAGGAAAAATGGAGGGCAGTATGCCAAGAGGGAGTATCTCAGGATGAAAGGAAGTGTTTTGTTTTAAAAAGTGTGGATATTGAACAGAAATAAAAACAACCGGCTTCTGCTGAGCATATAAACACAAACAGTCCCCAAGGAACAACCAGTTATTAGGAAACTAGCACTGAACATCAGAAAAAATAGTGAGTAGACCCTGTAGGGCTGCTACGTCACTGCAGATAGACCAGTGTGACACACAGCTCCTTGGTAGTCTACGTTTTAGCGTCAACTTTTAAAGAACAACACTCTCACAACCACCTCTGAGACGTTTTATCCCAACAGTCTGCACGTCTTTGCCGACTTCAACCCATTAAAGCACTTAGTTGGCTTTCTGGTCAGTGGCCGGTGTCACTGGGCACGGCGACCGGCGCCCGCTCCCCCGGCCAGGCCACACCGCCGCCAGCGGGGCCGCCTCCCCCGTAGCCCCGACAAGCAACTCGGCTTTCGGTTGGTTTTGCCGCTTCCTGGCCCGCCGAGGTACAGCACAGCACACCACAGCACAGTCCAGCTGCCCCCGGCGGGACCCTCCGCCCCG